>NC_134544.1:17947500-18230000 GCF_050624435.1 Tenrec ecaudatus
GACGGGGAGAGCTGCCCTGTGGGTTTCTCAGATGAGACCTCTGTATGGGAGCAGACAGCCCTGCCTTTCTCCCGACTTTCTCCCGCAGAGCGGCCGGCAATTTCAGACTCCTGACCTTGCAGTTCGTAGCCCCACGTGTAACCACTACTACGCCAAATGTTTCCTCTCCAGCCACCTGAAGCCTGATAAGGTGACGTGGAGCAAGCACAGGAAGAAGCAGCCCTGCAGGTGTAGCAGCTGAGGACTTGGCTGGTAACCAAAAGGTTGCTGGTTCAAATCCCCCCAGCACCTCCGGAGTAGAACACCCACCTCCACCATCTGCTCTTAGGAACTTTGTGGGACAATTCCAGTGTCCTCAATCTGGCTTCCTAGAGCAAGTTTTCGCAGTGAACAGCAGCTAGATTTACTTTTAGAGAATCACCTCTCCCCACGTGTTCTAAGGGAATCCTGAGGTCCCTGGAGTTAGATGGGGGGCTGCTGACTGCCCCGATCAGCCTCTCCCGGGCAGAAAGGTGAGTGAGGTAGTTAAAGTTTACTGTGCCAGCCTGACCAATAAACGCATGTGAGGTTAATTGAAGGGCGGAGGGATAAATGACTCGGTGAGCCTCGCCTTTCTAGTTCTTGGTTCTCTTGCTTTCTGATGGTTGGACCAGGGTGCAGCTGCCTTAGCCAGTTCTCTGCCTTGGCTGGCAAGGCTGACTTCCTGCAAGACATCCCTGAGGAGAAGCTGCATGGATCTACCCCGAGGCAGCCCTGGGTGCTGGAGCAGCTGTGTGGAGACCTCTGCCAGCGCTGAGATGCTTACACGTTCACTGATTTGGCTTTCCTCATGCAGTCGGCGTCATTGCTTATCTTTTGTGAGATGGAGGAGGACTTTGTGGACTGGTGTCAGACATATCCATTAATGTTGGACTTTGGAGCTTGGACAGTACTGGGTTGGGATGTTTTCTTGATGTGCACTCACCCTTTATATAAAACTCTCTCATACAACCCCCCCAACTATCATGATCGAATTCTACCTTGCAAGTCTGGATAGAGCAGAGGATGTACACTGGTACAGATAGGAACTGGAGGCACAGGGAATCCAGGGCGGATGATACCTTCAGGACCAGGGGTGTGAGGGGCAATACTGGGAGGGTAGAGGGTGAGTGGGTTGGAAAGAGGGAACCGATTACAAGGAGCTACATGTGACCTCATCCCTGGGGGAAGGACAACAGAAAAGGGGATGAAGGGAGATGCCGGATAGGGCAAGATATGACAAAATAATAATTTATAAATTATCAAGGGCTCATGAGGGGAGGGGCAACGGGGAGGGAGGGGAAAATGAGGACCTGATGGCAGGGGCTTAAGTGGAGAGCAAATGCTTTGAAAATGATGAGGGCAAAGAATGTACAGATGTGCTTTATGCAATTGATGTATGTATGGATTGTGATAAGAGCTGTATGAGTCCCTAATAAAATGTGTGTGTTGTTTTTTTTTTAAAAACAACTCTCTCATACAGATGAGTTTCTGTGCATTTGTTTCTCTAAATGTACCCAGACTAACACAGAGGGGCTCTACGCTCCTGTCTGGGAAACCTCACATAAGGTCACTGTGTGCCAGGGAGCCCGGTGGTGCCATGATGAAGCGCTGGGCTGCCAAGCAAAACGTCAGAGGTGCTTCGAATCCACACAGTAGCTCTGCGAGAGCAAAGGCCTAGAGATCCAACCCTGTGGATAAGTCTGTCCTCGGAGGCCTTCTGGGGCAGGTGTCCTCAGTCTTGTAGGGTCACTGTGAGTGAGAGTTGGAATCCGAAGGCTGGTACACAGCAGGAAGAAGCATGTGCAGCCTTGGCCCTGCACTCTCCAACCAGCAATGTCAAGAATGTGTCTCTTCCACTCAGGACTGTGGCTCGAGGTCAACGAGACTTGAGTGGAGGAAGATTAGGGGTCTAAGGGAAGCCTGGGGTCCCTCCATTCCAGGAGGGCTGTGTGGTGAGAGCTGCCATGGGGAGCTCCTGGTTCCAGCTGGTTCAGAGCCTAGTTCGAGCCTCGAAGGTCTTGGGCTGATGGTGGGCTTTGCATGGGTTCTACGGCACAGTGAGGCCATGTGGCTACCGACCTTGCAGGGAGCAGCTGAGTACATTGCCGTTGGGGGCACCAGGCTGCGTAGCTGCCTTCACTTGCTCAAGCTGACCAGGCTTCTGGTCTCTGTTCAAGCAAAGATTCCATCCTGACTGACCCACCCAGGGACTGGGGAGGCGAGGTCTCAGAATTTGCCTCTGGGAAGCATGCAGGAACACACATGGCAGCCATGCTCACTGAGGGGGGGAAACCAGACCCATCCCTCTCGGTGAACCAATGAAAGGCCACGTTCTAGAACACCTGCAGTTGAATGGCCGTGGTTTCAAAGAGTCCAACGTTATCAATTAGGAAATTGGTAAATTGGTATGTTTTTGCAATGCTATGCAGCAACTTAAAAAAATCTCTCTTTGTGACGGTGGAAAATGTGCTAAGACAGATTACCATTTTAGATGGAGTACATTTAAGAACACCAAATATAGTTTTATGGTTTACAAACAAAATCTAAAATAAATATCTATCTTTCTAGTAAGATATGTCAACACAAAAATGCTAGGAGAAAGTTCTGGTAAAATACATCTCATTGGTACTCATTGACATCCAGTGCATAGGGCCCTCCAGGACAGAGTAGAACTGCCCCATAGTGTGCCCAAAGCTGTCATCTTTACGGAAACAGATGGCTACCTCTTCCCCTATGGAGCAGCTGGGAGGCTGGAACTGCCAAGCGCTTAACAACTGCGCCCCCAGCATGCCTGCCTCCCACTGATACAGCTGTCATCCAGGAGACTGAATTTGAGGAAAGGAACAGAAAGAACATAAGCTTTGTCTGTATTAATTAGAGCTTTTCACAATGAGGATAGATCCATATATTGCGTCATAAAATAGAAATCAAACATTGACGTCAATATTTCAGGGAGCCTAAAAATGTTTACAGAAAAAGTGGAATTAAAAGGTGATGGACACACCTATAGAGTCATCAACTGGAATAAGGGTTTGGGGGAGAGGGGGACACGGAGGTGGCACGGGGTGAAGGGGTGATGATGTCAAGGAAACCACATAGAAGAGGAATGCCCGGAAATGGATTGTGGCAGCAGATGTCCAAATTCTGCTGGACGTAATTGAACTATGGAATGATCTTACACATGTATTCATCCCAGTTAATTAAAAAAAAAGATAATGGTCAAAGTTATGACCGCTTCTTAGACATGGCCAAACACCTTGAGGGAATGAGTAGCTGGGTCTAGGGGACCAGGCCTCTAGCCTGGGGGACACCGAGGTCCCTTGGTATAACACAGTTGACCAAGACAATGTTCTACATACTACTTTGGGGTCCTGGAAGTCGATGAGCAGCTCTCTAAGGTGAAATTATTGGTCTCTCCCCATCCAGCAACAAGCAGAGTGAAGTAAATGAAAACACATGTGGAAGAGAGTGACCACACAAACATCAGTCTTCACATCCCTGAGACCAGAAGAACTAGGTGGTGCCCACCGACCACTGCCAACTGCTCTGAGGAGGAGCACATGAGAAACTTTTGAGAAAGGGTACAACCAAACTCAAAATGGGGTGTCCTTGAGTCTAAGTTTACTAGACAGAGACCAGTAAGACCCCCCCCAAGCCTATGACCTGTAGCCACCCTTTGGGCCTCAAACTGAACTCACCCCCATATTAGAATCATCAACCATTTGAGCTCCAAAGGGCAACATTTATCCAAAGACCAAGTCCAGAGGGTAAGGATTGGAGGAGGCGTGGAAACAGGAGACACAGGGAGGAGGTGGGATACGTGACGGTACATCCAGGTTCAATAGGGACTCTCTAGAAACCATCCTCATCTTCTTGAGGTTGGTCCTGTTGGGGGGTACAAAGGAGACCCCAATCTCAAATGTAATGTAAGGAGAACATGTATTACTTCTTAAAAGAGGCCCAAACCATCCAAAGACACAGACACATTGTCCAGGTGAGGGAGGCCAACAGCCCAAGCTCAAAGTGGCATCTGAAGAGTCACAGTCGGGACACTTATGAGACAGTCATGAAACAAAGGAATCGGTCACAAATTCATGCTGGGTGGCAGATCCGTGCACCACAGCTACAGGGAGGACAGATGACAGGGGCAGGTGGAAGACCAGGATTGGGACACAGATACTCTGTTGGATAGAAGGACTTACAAGACTGGTCCAACCAAGTCAGTCAGGACGAGGCTGAAAGGGCATGACTCATGGCTCTGCCACCTCCTGTACTGTCCCCAGTACAGAGGCCTCCATCTAGGATACAGCCAGGCAAGTGCCTAAAAAGAGACTGCCCCTCCCTGGGCTGGCTGGCAAGAGTTGGAGGTAATCCACTGTCCAAGCCTCTATATGAGGACAAGACTGGTTGATGATGATAAAGAATTTGATGGAAGCTTGGTTTACGTAAGGACCCTGAAAAATGGATTTGGGGTTGTCAGGGCCATCGTTCGCCCTTTGAAAACTGGGGTGCTCTAATACAGTCCTGGGGGGCAGTGGTTCCTTCGGCTGATTTCCTCTCTTGCCTTCTTCCTAAAAATCCCTCCTTCTCTTCCGATTCCGGGAACCTTTTCGAAAAGGAAACTCGTCTCCCCTTTCCTGTCTGTTTCCGTGTTTTTAACCCTCCAGAGTTGTGCTAGAACACTCCCAGCTGAGTCCCTCCACGATCCTCAGACTGCCCTGGACCAGTTTCCGCTCCCAGCTCAGCTCCCCACCAGGCTCGGGGAAAGGTCACTTACTTCTTAGAGCGTATTCTTTGGGCTCCTTTGAATTTAGATCAGAAAGGAATTCCGCCACGTCTTGCCTGCACTTGAGAGAAATGTTTCTGGCAAAAGAAACGAAGGCTGAGGGAAGCTGCAGAAAGAGCAGGCAGAGCAGTACGGATGGGACCATTTCGTCTCTCAAGCTGCCAGGCTATGGCTCCCTTCCCAGACAACGAGGCTGGTATTTATGGAGCTCCAGATGATAGGGTGTCAGGGAAAATGTGACATCGCTTGCTTGGCTCCTTAACACGCAGGGAAAAGCTGCGTGTCCTCCACCACCTGCAAAGCGGCCAGGACGGCAAACCATGGAAACCAATTTGCAGACGACTTGTGCTTGCTGAATAGAGTCCTCTGGCTGGCGAAGGCCACCTGGCTGGTTTTGGTTATGCAGATTAACGATTCACAGCAAACGTGACTCAGCCTAGATTTTCTTTGGCGTGCTGGCCCTGTGTACACGTCTTTCTTATAAACCCCCTCTCCAGGTTTGAAACAGAGCTTGGGGAGGTGACGTGACAACGTGTATTTGTCACGTCTATTTTGTGCGCAGGAATGGTTATGACACCAACCTGGAAGACGTTCATAGATGCTAGGAAGGGCTTCTCGGAAAATCGTTGGCCATGTCTGCAACTGGACTGGGCGCACCAGCTTTGAAGGCGAGGTGGGGATGTGGTTGTTAGTCGTCGTCAGGGGCCTGGAGGAGCTCCGGCTCCTGGAGACCCTGTGCGCACCTGAGCTAAGCACGCCTTGGTCCCGCACCATCTTCACAATTGTTCTTACGACCGAGCCCAGCGGAGCGGCCCCTGTGCCAACCCGTCTTGCAGAGGGTCTTCCTGTTTTTTTACTCCCGAGACTACTTTGCCAACCAGGGACTGGTCTCTGTTCACAACATGCCACGGTACATGAGATTCAAAGCAAGTGAGACAAAGGTCGGTCTTCCTCACTTCTCAGAAACATCTATACTTCTAACAAGGCAGAGCTGTCCGTTCTTCTGCCATGGGAATGCTATACTTGTGTCAACTCAGATAGGTCAAGTCTCCCTCCATCTTCCTCTTTCATTATCCAAGTTTCTCATGACCACGAGTTGCCTGGAAACGCCATGGCTTGGGGCAAGTGCACCTTAGTCGTCTAAAGAACATCCTTCGGTTTCTGTTTTGAAACACTCTAAAGAAGTCTTGTGAAGCAGATTTGTCCAGGACGATATGGTGTTTGCCTTCTTGACTGCTGCTTCCATGGGTCTTGGTTATCGATCCTCGGGCCAGGATGTTGTTGGTAGGTGTGGGTGGGCTTTCCAGAGCAAAGAGAGATTATCAGGTACAGATGTGCGCCTGCATCCACCTGTGGGAACTCAGGACACGCACCCTAGGAAGAAGAGAAAGGGCCCCGATAATGATGAAAACTCCAAATCCCCAAATGGTAAGTGACCACCCAAGTCACAACAATTGGTGTCTGCTCACCTGGAACAATAGAAGGAGGAGGAAGAGGAAATAGAATGTATGGTGTGTTAGTCCGGGTAGACTAGAGAAACAAATCCATGGAGACACTCATAGTTGTATAGGGAAGAGGGTTATATACAAGAGCAATTGAATATTGAGAAAATGTCCCAGCCCAGTCCAGATCAAGTCCATAAATCTGATATTAGCCCATATGTCCGATACCAATCTATAAAATCCTCTTCAGACTCATGAAACACATGCAATGCAGGAGAATCACAGGCCAGTGGGTGAGAAGTCTTGTGGATCCAGCGGTATAGTAAGCATCCCAACACTGGCAGGGGTCTCTGCGTGGCTTCTCCAGCTCCAGAGGTCTGGTTGCATCAGGGTAGATCCATGTGGCTTCTCCAGCTCCCAGAGTGTAGCAACATGTGTCTTGTCAGTAAAGCATCTACAAGGAAGTGAGCCAAGAGAGTCTCTCCTGCCTCCAGGAGGAAAAACCAGATTTCCCAGAATTCTCAGGAGAAAGCTATGCCCACACAGAGGCCTCATTGGCTATATCTTGCCAGGCCAGACTCCACCCCTTCACTAGTAATCCTCAAAAATTGACACTAGATTATGTAGCTATCACAGAGAGTTAACTGTCTCCATGAATAACTAACTGCCTCCTTTGCCATGAGACCAGAAGAACTGGGTGGTGCCCCACTATCATTCCTGGACATTGTGATCAACGACTCTATAGAAGAATCCTGATCTGGAGGAGGAACATGCAGAACAGAAATTCAAATGCTCACTGATTCTGGACTTTGTGGAGCCATGGAAGATGGAGGAACCCTTGAAACTATTGTCCTGAGATCAACTTTGAACCTTAAGTTAAAAATATCCCCTGAAGCCATCTTAAAACCAAACTACAACCCAAGTGGAAGGCGAATTTTGAGAATGATGAGGGCAACAAATGTATAAGGGTGCTTTACTCAGTTGATGTATGTATGGATTGTGATAAGAGTTGTATGAGCCCCAATAAAATGATTTATTAAAACAAACAAAAAAACTACTTTAGCTTCACCAGTAAAGAATGCCTGGCTTCAGGATTGTGTTCTTTTTAAAAAAAAAAATAACTCCGTAGGTGGGCTCAAAAGGTCAGATCAGAACATGAGGAGTTTATGTCAAAGGGTAAGAACAAGCCAAGACAGGAAGGTGGGCTTTCAAAGCTCACAACACGTAGCCAGGGTCACTGAGCGGGGCATGTAGAAATGGCTGACTGGATACGCGTTGCTAAGCATCTTCCCAACAATGAATCCTTATTGATTTAAAAACCAAGATGTATTCATTTGCCTTGCTTGTGGAGTCAAGATTCTTTTCACAAGGGCTTTTTTTGGGTTCGAGGTCTCTCTGTCGACAGGAAGGTGATGTAACGCCCGCATACCTGGTCCACACGGTGGGAGCATGTCTGCAGTGTGGTTGCTCCGGCCTGCCATGTGCCCACCTCACAGGGATTCTGCCCTCTGGCATCCCCAACCAGTACCCCTTTCTCTACATGTCTCACTGCCTCGCTCCTCTGCTCGGTCATTCACTCTGTGTCCTCCATCTGAGTGCCACCACCCCCAGCCCATCTCCTCTTGAGTTCCACCTGCGTAGCTCCCACTTACAGGAACCAAAAATCCCACCGCTGGACCAATAAACAACAGCATGATCCACGGAGAAAAGATGGACGGTGGCAAGGATCTCATTTCACGTGGATCTGCAGCCAGTGCTCACGCAAACAGCAGCTAAGAACTCGGGTGACGACGTATTGCACTGGACAGGTCTGCTGCACAGGACCTCTTGAAAGTGTTGAAGAACCAAGGTGTCACCTTGAGGACCAAGGTGCACTCGACACAGACCGTGATATTTCCAATCAGGCCGTACACGCACGACGAGCTGGAAAACTAATCGTGAGGATTGGAGAAGAATTGATGTGTTGGAATTAGGGCGTTGCCCAAGAATACCAAAGACTGCCAGAACAAACCAGTGTTGAAGATGTTCAGTCAGCACTCGAAAGCTCCTTAGAAGCAAGGTGGTGAGACTTCCTGTCACATACGTTGGACGTGGCCTCAGGAGTCACCAGTCTGTCGAGGAAGGCCCCCATGCTTGGTGAAGCAGAGGGTCGGTGGGAAAGAGGGGGCCCCTCGATGAGATGGATGGACAGCATGGCTGCATCAACGGGCTCCAGCGCACCAATTGTGCAGATGGCGCAGGACTGGGGGTGTCTCGTTCCGTTTTGTACCATTGTCCCTTCGTGGCTCTGAGTAGGAGCTGACTTGATAGCTCCTCACAACAACCACACCTCCTACTTATCCTTGTGACGAATCAAGATTCAAGGGTGCTCAAGTGGTTTTACATATCTATTCGGGGCACCTGTTTAAGGCAAGGCAGGCGGGGAGCTGGATATAAAAATAGGACGTGGAAATAAATAGCGCCTTGCTCTGCAGAAAGCAGCCTTGTCTCCTTTCCTGAGCGCACAGCAATGAGCTAGCGGGTGCCAGTGTTAGCAGCCCAGGCATTTCGTTCGTGGCACCGACTGCGTGGGACAGGAAAGGGCCTGAAGGCTCTCCTCGTTTGTCAGTGATTTGAGGACATGAGGGCTTTGTCTCTGCTGCTAAGACCAGGCTGAGGGGAAATGTATCTTCTGCCTGCTACTCTTGGCCTGTGACATAAAGAACCGACTCCCTCCGGGAAAGCAGAGGGCGAGGGCAGATTCGAGAGTAGGTTTGTTGATGGGCTGGCAGGCAGGGGCACGTACACCTAGAATGGTAGGTGGTGCAGGGAGAACACACACAGGGACAGAGGTGCATGGTGGGTGCCGCTGGTGGGAATGGACACACTGGTACGGCGTGGTTGGTTCTCTGGGCCCACCAGACAGGAGCGAACGTGGTCATCCTGGAAATGGCTGGGGAGAGTGTGCAGGCAGAGGGAAGAGCAGACCCAGACCCCGAGTTAGACCCTGGACAGTGAGCTAAAGGGACGGGAACCAGCAACCGGGAAGGTTGGCTAGAGAGTGGCCAGCGAGGTTATGCCAACGGGGGAGGCACAACTTCAGAAAAGGAGCCGGAGAAAGGTCGTAAAACTCAGAGAATGCAATCCCCAAACCACCCGATAGGACAGAGTGGGTTTCCAAGATTCTCACAGTTAGTTATGTATTTTTAAAGACTCTCACTCTATGGGAGTAGAAAGCCTCACCTTTCTCCATAGAGCGGCTGGTGGTTTTGAACTGCTGACCGTGTGCTTAGCAGCCCAACTCGTAACCCACTGTGCCACTGGGGCTCCTGGGGGGCACAATCAATGTCCCTGAGGTGTACAGCTATTGTAGCTGCTTCGGTGAGGCACCGTCTAGACGATCACGACTCAGCCAGCCCTGTATACCATCCCCCAAGGCCCAACCCTCATCAGACGTACAATTAGAAACTGGTCTGTTGGAATACGCCTTGCTGTGTACATCTTTAACCATTTTTTTTTACGTGGACGAGGGGAGGGAGGTGTTAAGACAGCCCGCGGTAGGTTTTATTTCTATGACTGATCTAGGACTCTGAGTTTAATGAGACAGAGACTGGATGAGGAGCTGCAGAGAGTGGAGGCGGGTCTGGGTACTGCCTGGAAATGAGCAGGTTGTTTGCAGGAAGGGAATGTTTTCAAAGCAGACGCTGTGGTTGTTGGCACAAAATCTAGAAGAGGTCGTACAGTGGGGTGGCATCACACTGTACACTGACAATGTGTGAGTCTGATCATACGTGAGTGATACGGTGATGGCGATATTGGAAAGAACGAAGAAAATGAGACGTGCCGGAGGACGTTCTCCTGTGGCCCACGTGGGTGGCCAGCAGCTGACTCGGACTCCACAGCAAGGAGTTGGTTGTTGAGGTGGGGGTGGGGAGGAAGCGGTGGGTGAGGTGACAGGATGCAAAGGTCCTTGGAGAATCTCATGTTTCTTCCTCATTAACGTACACCCCCTGACACCTCCATTTACTTTGTGAGGAAGGAATCTTCTAGAACAAATGGCACAGTCAGGTTCTGTTACAGAGCCCCGTTAGAAGAAAGAGGAGAGGCCTGGTGGCGTAGTGGGTCCTGTGCTGGGCTGTTAACCACAAGGTCAACATCTCAAAACCACCAGCCGCACCAAGGGGGAAAAATGAGGCTTTCTACTCTCGTGAAGAGTTTCGGTCTCAGAAACCCCCCAGGGGCAGTTGTGCCCTGTCCTTTAGGGTCACTGTGAGTCAGGATGGGCTCAATGGCAGTGAGGTGAGATATTAGAGGAAAACAAAAGATATTCATTCGATCTTCAACCACAATTATCCCTGGAGATCACCTGTTAGCTAAATAACAGAGGGGTTTGTAAAGTCAAGGCTATACCTGTGAGTGATGGGCTTCTTTTCAAAACAATCCACCAGCCTCTGAGACCCTAAGTTCAAAGCATTCCCCAAAGCAAAATAAATAAATAAATTAAAACCGAGAAGGGGGTCACGAAACTAGAGGACTACAACAAGGGACAAGCAGAATGGAACGAAGGAGAAAAACACCACCTTGCAGTAATCTGTGTAGAAACTGCTTGGTGGAAACCTGGCTCCCTGTGTCAGCTTTCACCTCCCACACAGCACACTGACCTGCATGCGAGCTGCAACCCGGGCAAACCTGGAACAGGCAGATACCGTCTGATCCCACGTGCACGGAAAGTTCTCCTGCCCTTTCACACCTCTGCTCACCCTTGACTCCCATCAGCACCACGCCGGCCCGTCCAGTCAGCAGACGTCTGTCTTCCTCGGCGGTTTCCAGCAACCAGAAAAAGATGTCTCTGTTGGCCTTGAGCGTTTGTTGTGTTCTTGTAAAGAACACTCTACCTGGGCAACAAAGAGCACCTTGGGAGCTCAGAGGGGAAACTCAGGGGGCAGTGAGCGTCTGCTAACGCGAGAGCAACGATCTGAAAAGGACGCATCCAACGGCACCGGGGGTGCGGGCAGAAATTGTTGGGCTGGTGTATGTTCTGCGGTGTTAGGGTCAAAAGGCAAAGATGTCATTCTGAGGACTCAGGCGTGCCTGATCTGCTAAGTGACGGCATTCCCAGGCACCTCAGATGTATGCATATGAAAACGGACTGATGAACACGGGAGATGGAAGATGAGCAGAGGCCTTGTTGTCACGGTGCTGGAGCAGAATTTCCACTAAACCACGGGCTGTCTTGGCAGAGATGGAATCAGAGGGCCCTTTAGAGGCTAGGAGAGGTAGCTTTTGTCTCGCATACTTTAGACACGTTGTCAGGAGGGACCAGTTGCTGGAGAAGGACATCATGCCTGCTGGAAGATCATCGAAAAGAGGAAGACCTGCAACCAGACAGAGGGCCACCCTGGCTGCAAAGACGGGTTCAAACTTGGTGACGTTTGTGAGGATGGCGCAGGACCAGGCAGGGTTTCATGCTGGTGTGCACAGGGCCGTTTTCAGCCAAATCCGACTTGAACGCACCTATTGACTGTGGGGTACATTCTCAACAACAACAAAATTATATACGTGTGTGTATCTACACACACACAGACACACACACATATACACATACATATCAGTAGGCGCCTGATATATATATATACACACACACACATATATACTTATTCTCCAGAAATAACGGATCCAATTAAGCCTGACGAGCAAATTACTCTGAGACTGACCTCAGACTTTCTGGGCCCGAGTGATCGGTATCATAGAGACCCTAATAAGAGAGGGCCCTTAGGTAAAAATAAGATGTTGCAAAGCTCATGTTTGGAAACAGATCCGCCACCATGGTGTAACTTACAAGTATAACCAGAGGAAAAGCTTGGGGACAAACAGCCTGTCCTAAAACAGCAAACGGAATAATCAGTGTGTTTAAATACTGTGCAGAACATCATACACAGCACTGCTTCGTGCGCCAGGATGAAACTCACACATTGGATCTAGAAGCTGGGCGCGGACATTGCTTAGGGAAGGCTGCTCCCTTTCATGAGTGAAAATAACCAGGCACAGAGGTGGCATCCCAGGGTCAGCCCGGCTAGGTAACTAAGAAGGGGCATTTGGACTGTCAGTCTGCAGAGGGTAAAGGGGTAGCTCAAATGGTGGAGCTAATGCCCAGACTGCAATTCCCAGAGCCAGGCTGCATGTCGGTGGTGACCGTTGTGGCCCACCCAGTCCCTGGGGCCCTCACACACCCTCCCCTGCCCGGCCCTGCTAGTGCCCAGGAAGCTCCCATCCCGGACATGTGCCCGGGCTACCTGGAGCAGATGGGCAGGAATGGGTATGAGGAGGGGCCTTTCACCACCCTTTTCCCACAGTCCCCTTGTTTCCCCAGGGTCTGGCTGCAGTTGTGGCCCCTACTGAGTGGCACCGGTCCGAGACTCCAGCTGCTGCTCCCGTCAGGCCTGTGGTAGCTCCTCGTTCCCAGGTGCCTACTGCTCCCTGTTCCACCCACCCAAGTCCACGGTGACGGAGTTGATTCTGACTCGTGTCGAGTCCCCAAGACGGTAACTCTTGATGGGAGCAGTCTCATCTTGCTCCTACAGAGAGTCTGGTGGGTTTGAACTGCCGACCTGGCAACCCTGTAGGGCAGAGAACTGTCTCTGGGGTTTCTGAGGGCTGTATTCATTATGGAGCAGACACACGCATCCTTCTCCCGGAGCAGGTGGCCTGGAACTGCCGACGTGGCAACCCCACAGGGCAGCGTTTAACCCCACCATGTTCTCTCATGGTGCGGCTGGGGGGTTGGAACTGCTGACTTGCTGATTAGCAGCCAGGTGCTTACCCGCTGGGCCACCAGGGCACCCACTGCCTCAGGGCAGACTCTGTCTCAGGGACCAAACAGGGTGGAGTAGAATGGCTCCTTAGGGTTCCTGAGCCTGTACATCTTTACGGGGAACAGAGAACCCCAGCTTTCTCCCATGAGGTGAGAGCTGGTGGCTTCAAACCACAGACCTGGCAATTAGCAGCTCACAATACCTAGACCTTGCAATACACACAAACCAGTATGCCACCAGGCTCCAAATAAGAACCCTATCCACCTGTTTGAATCTGCCTACACATTCTTAAAGACGCCCTCAGGTCTTGATCCTACCAAGTAACCCAGGAGCCCCTGTCCTTGCTGTGTGGGGTAGGAGTTAGGAATCCGCAGAAAGTGGGTTGAGGGGGAAGAAAGGGTTGAGGCTATGGTCTCCCAAATCTGCTTCCCTGCTTTTTCTCACTGGGAAGGCCTCTGTCCCCTTGGTGGTGTGTTTCTTTGTGCACGGATGTCACACAGTTACCGAGAAAATAAAACCCACCGTGTGTGCATGCACACGCACGCACGCACACACACACACACACACGAGTAAAACCACCTTGCATGTGCATCAAAAACTCCAGTCCATCCCCTTTGTGGAGGTTAGATTTTTTAAATGCCAATCTGCTGGTACCTGTTGGAGTTGAGGCGGAGTCCTACCTGTTAGTCAGGTGGTAGCCTGGTGACACCTCCTTGGGGTCTGGCCTTTTTATGAGGGGCCTGGAAAGCTCTCCTGGGGCCTCCGTTCAGCCTGCTCCTTGCTCAGATGCTGCGTCTGCCTTCAGGAGTGGCCCCTTGTGGACCTGCCCCCCCCACGCTGGGAGCTGCATCGCACCATGGCCCCCACCTATCTTGCATCCACTCGATTTGGCAACCACCAGCCTGTGACCTCCCTGCTTCCCACTTCACCTTTCTATGTACTGGGCCTCGTCTACATGAGTCTAAAGGGCTCCAGCTAGCCACGGACCTGTGGACTTGAGTCGGACTTGGCTGCCTTCCTGATACAAAACTCCCGTCTTGATATACAAGTTTCTGAGTGTCACTGGGTTTGTTTCCCGAGACAACCCAGCCTAACGTAATCTTCTCCGTACCCAGTTCTTAATCCTGGTTTTCACATTTCTATTGAAGCAGCCTTTTCAAGCCTGTTCAAGAAATCACGTAGGCTACGCAGTGTCCACTGTCGCCATTCCTCGCTGCCATCACGTCAGCCTGACTTGGGTGACACCTTGCACAATGGGACCAATGGCTGCCATCCCCTGGATGCTCACTGGCCAATTCTGTCCTAATCTTGGTCGGGAAGCTGATGGAACCTGTGTGGCACCACGGACACACACAGGCCTCCACTGATTTTTGGGGGGGGGGTCGTGGCTGCCCAATGCTGTCTCCTCTCTACAGGACTCCTCTGAAGCCCAAGTTGGCTCTTCCGGCTTTGTCCTCCCTGACCTCTACTCTCTCCCCTTCACCTCCTTATCCCTGTTCTGCACTCTGATGTCCCCAAGATCTATGTCCCAGTTCACCAATTCTCTCAACCACCTGGAGGTTTCACCCGAGGGCTATGGTGCCACAGGACGATTTTCTCCTCTGGGTTGTCTGTCTTCGTGTGGGGCCCCCTGGGCGTTTTCCTGATTCTCTTGCGCACTCAGGTATTCGATAGATACGCGCTCAACACATTTCTGGGTATTTAAGAGTCAACAGATCAACATTGGGGTTCTTATCAAACGCCATACTTCCCAAAACAAGAACGTGGCATCCGGTTTTGCGCATCCTTGTTTTATTTGTGGAATAAATGAGTATTTGTCGATATGTACATACACACAGAGCGAGCACTAGGTTTAAAGAGTAAGAAGATCTGGTCTGGATCCTCACCGGCCATTCCCGGGCGAGGAGGGCTGAGGCAGGAACTGCTGAGCTCTGCTCCCTCCACCCCTCGATCACACGAGGGAGGGCGGCGGGCGGGACCTGCGCAGGTGGCTCACCGCACAGGTTTATTGCAAGGTTCAAGGTCAGGAACATCCAAAAGTGCCAGGAGTACAACTTGGAGCCGTACAAATATAAATACAACACGTAACAGTCATTGGAGTTCAAGTTGAGGAATGCTTTTCATGCCCTTGGGTGACACCGATGGAATCGAACACAACAGGAAAAGGCGACCAAAGGGGAGAAAGACTAAAAAAATTATCAAAAATAACAAGCCGACCGCACAGGGGAAAAACAAAACAAATGCCCCGTTCTGATGAGCAGGAAGACCCGCACACTACCGTGCGGACGCGATCCTGTGAAGGAGGGATCACTTCATAAAAGTCCTCCCACCCCGATGCTCTCACAGAAGCTGGGCAGGGGGGCGGAGGGGGGCGGTGTCGTGTTGTGGCGTGTTTATTTACATATGAAATGTGTTCCATCCAGTCGGCGAGATGGATGTAGCACACGACACCACACCTGACAGCAGCAAGACCTTCTGAGAACCCAACTACAGTACGTCATGCAAGGACCAGTATATACACCAAACCACCTCTTTTTAAAAAACAAAACCAGAGAAGTACAAAATATGTTGAGGGATACAGACAAGATAGAAAATGGCAAAAATAAATCCAAAAAAAAAAACATAGACCCCCCCCAAAAAAAAACAAAACACCTAACTCTCTCCCCGAGAACTACAAAGGCAGGGGGGCAGATGCCACAATTCAGTGAGGCAGAGCTGGCCCAGGTGAGATCAACCGTGGGGGTGACCAGGGAGAGCCGGGCCAGTGCGGAAGAGAACGGCCGTGGCAGAGGCTGCATTGCTAAGTCGGTGGAGAAGTGGTGCATCCCGGCTTGGGGTGCTGGGACGTTTTGGCAGTAGCACCTGGAACAGGATACGCCAACTCTGTGGACAGCCAAGGGTTAAGTCGACATGGCTTAGCTTAGGTACCTAGTTTTCTGTCAAGAGCCAGAGAAATACTTGATATTCGTATGGTCACGTCTCGGTAAGAGTTGATAAATTACGAGACAAAAACCTGACTATATCAATCGAGTGCCCTAACGACGGACTTGTAACTTTTACAGGAAGCCCAGCCCTTTCCTACTGTATCCCTTGTGATCTTCAAACCAGCCTTGCAAAGGGGTTCAGATGACTCCCAGCCCCCTAAGTCTCACTCTTGTTTATGCCACTCTCTTCCTAGCCCTCCAGATGGAATTAAGGAGCCCCCATTCCATCCTGGGCTCAGCTGACACCACTTGGAAGAAGTGATTTGCAAGGCTGCTTTGAACGCTGTGTGGTGTGGCCCGAAATAGCCACTTGATGCACCTGTGTGGGGCTGCATCTCAGGTGTGCACACCTGTGGGCCAGGTGTGTCTGAGCTCTGGCAGAGCAGGCACCCTGAGGCTAGTGCTAAGACACTTGAAAGTTCCTAGGTGTTTTTGCGACCCACGGTCACCTACAATTTATGTGGTGAGTTCTAAGAATTAAAAACACTAAAAAAGGCGCTATCTTCGCCAGCCATTCGTCAACCCATTTAAATCCTTAAGTTATAAAATGGTTTGGTCGGAGTCAGGAACTGCCCCTTGGACTAAGAACTCTGTGTAAAACAAAACGATACAAAACGGAAAAATCCTAACCCATCCCTAGGTCCCTCCCCCGAACAAAATAGACTCAAAAACATTTTTCCACTAAATACTGATACAAACATGTAACAAAGAGTATAAAAAGTTATTCATTTAAATATATACAAACTCTTTTAAACTCAAATACTGTTTTAATACTTATCATAGAGGGTAGAGACCACTGGGTGACGAGGGGTGGGCTGGAGATCAACCCAGACCGTCCTGGGGACTACCGCACAGCCCACTGTCTGTACCAGAAATGTCTTGTCTCCCAGCTCGGCCGGGTTTTCCCTTGTGGGTGGCAGGCGGCTACTTCTCGGCGGAGCTCATTCTTTTGGATTTGATGAAGGCCATGCCGTGTGTCCGCATGTGCGTGTTTAAGGCAGCTTCCGTTTCAAAAGTTTTGGCGCACACTTTGCACTTCCGGTCGGACAGGGTGCCGTCGGCCGCGCCGTCCTCGGCGCCGGGCTTGGCCTGCGTGCCGTCCTCGCCGGCGGCGCCGTTCTGCTTGGACGCGGGCTGCGGCTCCTTCAGCTTGTGCACGATGAAGAGGTGGCGGGACAGGGAGGCGTGGGACGTGTAGCACAGGCCGCACGCGCGGCACTGGTAGGACGAGCCGTCGGACTTGTGCTGCGGGATGTGTTCGTGGAACTGCACCAGGTTCTCGGTGGTGAAGCCGCACACGGCGCACTTGTGCACCTTGAAGACGTTGATCTTCAGCTTCTTCAGCGGCTGCGTGATGGCCCCTCGCGGGGGTCTGAACTCCAGCACCGGTTCTTCCAACTTCCGCTTCGGGCTGGGGGCCTTGGAGAAAAACAAGACAACAAGGGGCACGGTTTACAGCCGTCAGCTGGGCTGTCGGAACGGCCGCTTCAGCCTGACCAGGGCACCACGGGGCAAGCACACCCACAACGCCCCGGGAGCTGCGTGTTTGAACTCGGAGCTGCCACCCTGGAGGCGGCCACCCGCCTCTCACCCACGCCCCAAACGTGGCCGAGTTCCTGCTCTGGCCAGTGAACAGCCGAGCCCTGCCCCCGAGGGACGAATGGTCCCCGAGAGTGAGACAGACAAAAATTAACCAAGTCACCGATGGTACGTCAGAGTAGGGCATGGGCTACCGCACTCTGACACAGCGATTCTGCAGCACATTTCGACGGAGCAGAGATGCCCCCGAGTTCTCAAGGCTGTACGTCTTTGTCCCGCTGGGTGGCGTGTTACCTGAACCGCCATCCTTTCAGTTGGCCGCTAAGCACTTAACCACGGTACCCAGGGCACTGCGGAGGAGCTGGGAAACAGTGGGCACGCGAGCTGCAAGGCAGCCGAAGGGCCTGGCAGAGGAAGCTGTGTTATTGAAGCACAAGGGGCGGGACCTGCCTGCAGACACGGAGCAGCAGGCCTGGAGCCGAGGGGAGATGGGGGCTCCAGTGCCGCCAGCTAGCACCTTGTGGGAGATGATGTCAGGGATTTTGCTTGGACTGAAACAAGGAGGGGAGACCCCCGAAGATTCACCTGAAGCCACAGGAAGTGACTAATGAAGAACCAAGTTCACTGCCATCGAGTCTCAGCCCAATCAGAGCGAGCCAGGGGACAGGGTAGACCCACCCGTGGGGGTTTCCGAGACTGTAACTCTTTCCAGGAGTAGAACGCTTCCTCTTTAAAATCCCCTAAGGGAAATTGGACACATCTGATCCCCTAGCCTTGGCAAACTGAAGTAAAAAAGCTCATCTGCTAGGTTCTGTAGGATGTGGGACAGATCAGGCCTGGCCCTCAGGGTGTCCAGAAGTTGGGGTCCCTGCTGAGCTATGGGGGAGGGACACAGAAGCTACTGGACAGGATGGGGACCAAAGGCCTCTCTGGGTAAAGCCATTAAAGTTGAATCTCAAGGGGTGGTGGGTGAGAAGGGAGAAGGTGGGGGTGAAGCTGACAGGAAGGGAAGCTCAGGTAGAGAACAAAGCGCCGTGCACAAGGAGTGGGACGGCAGGTGGGCGTCCCGAGCCCCCTGTCCTCTCAGCTTCTTCCTAACACAGCTTGCTCTGGGTCAGGGACCCAACCGTAGCCCACGGAGCTGGCCTCCACCTTCAACTTCAGGAGGGGCTCTGACTGGTCCATGGAGAGGCCTGCCCGGATAATCCGAGGAGGCTGTGAGATGGGGCAGAGGAGGAGCCCGAGGAGGAGATAAATGTGCAGAGAGTCAAGATGGGCAAGGGCACAGGCCCTGGGCAGACTCTAGGGGTGGACCAGGTCACCCTGGGCGGAGGTTCCTCTGGGACGATGCCGGCACAGGTACCAAAGATTCAGAACAGCAAGCTTCATCGAGCATTCACTTTTCCACACCCACATGTCCCCAAGACAGGTTTCCTTACAACGAACGGCCTGCCCTCGTTCAGCGTTAACTGGCACCACGCCCTCCTACTTCAGGCACGCAAAACGACACTGCCGCACAACTGAAGGCATCTTATAAAGACAAGGAGACACCCTCTTTTGGAACGCTGAACTCGGCTTGGAGCCAGGGATAGAAACCCCAGTTCCGAGAGGGGAGAGGTTTTCCAGTGGCACGAAGCCTCGCCAGTCCCTGCTGTGCTGGTCTTGGCGGTGGTGGTGGGGTAGGGGTAACAGACAGCCATTCCCACCACATCATCTCCTTGCCTCCTCACTGGAAGTGCCCCCCTCCTTCCTTTCCAGCTCGCGGACTTCCTTCACCTGCAGCCCCCCCACTCCAATGTCTCCCAAAATTCCAACCAAACTCGCTTCTCTCCTCCAAACCCCTCCTCCTCCAAGCCCGTGGTTTCCGCAGCTCCGCAGCATCCTTCTTACAATGTCCAAGGCTGATGCTCACTCGTGTGCCCGCTGGTGGCTGTAGGGCAGGCCGACGAGTCAGGCTTCCCACCCCGGTTCTCTAGCTCCCACTCCACAGCCAAACCCTCAACGCTCAGGGCAGGGAACCCAGGTGTATTCCACGAGGTTCTGTGAACCCCGGCTAGTGTGTAGCCCACACGACCACTTGTGCACAGGCCAACGTGCTTTCTGCTGTCTGGTTAAAGCTCACTACCCGTCTATACGAAACCGCAGTGTAAACACGTGGTTTCACGCACGCCAGACCTTGCACGAGATACTGCTAACCACCCAGGGCAGCCCTGGTGGCGCAGTGCTCAAGCGCCCAGCTGAAAGGCAAACGGTTCCAACCCAGCAATCCGCTCCGAGGGAGAGAGAGGAGACAGCCTGCTTCTGTGAGGCTCTGCAGGCAGTTCCACTCCGTCCGACATGGCACCGTGGGCAGGGATCCACTCAACAGCAACGGAGTGTGGTCTGGTTTGGAGTATGACAGCCAGTAAGTCTCCAATGAAAAGTAAACTGTACACGCGTCGCATCATCAGGAAAGGGTCAGTAGACCAGAGGAAGACCCTCAAGGGGACGGATGACGCAGTGGCCGCCACCATGAGCTGGGACCCCGAAGAGCAAGGGAGGAAGGAAGGAAGGTTGTGTGCTGTGTCCACGGCGCCGACTCAGCGAGGCAGGACAACCGCATGTGAGCAGGTAGGGCCTGAGAGCTTCTTGGGGAAGGATACAGGAGGAAGCGGGGAAAGAGTGGCTTTGGAGAAGGGAAGGGTCAGAAGGGGAGTCTGGGGCATTAGCTATGGTTTTATACCCCTGTTCTGGGGGTTACACGTTGGGCTGCTAACCTCAAGGTCAGCAGTTCCAAACCACTAAGCACCCCATGAAAGAAAGACAGGTTTTCCACTCCGGTAAAGAGTGACCGTCTCGGAAACTCACAGGGGCAGCCCTACCCTGTCCCACAGGGTCACTGTGAGTCGGCATCTACTCGATGGCAGTGGGTTCGTAGTTTGCTGTCACTTTCCTCTATTCATAGAAGCCCTGGTGACATCGCGGGCTTCACATCGAGCTGTTTTGTAAACCACCAGGTCGGTGGTTCAAGCCACTGGCCGGTTTCTTGAGAACAATGATGCTCTGTGCCCCTGTGCATATTTAACGTCTAAGGAGGCCCCAGGGGCCCTTCCACCATCCTCTCTAGGGAGGCGATAAGTCAGGGCATCAAGAGAGGAAGGCCCTGGACAAGATGGGTCGACGCCGTGGCTGTGCACAGGCTCAAAATCAAAACCACGGTGAGGAGGGCACAGGCCCGGGTGTCGCGTTCTGTGGCATTTGGGGCCAGTAAGAGTCGTGAGCAACTGCCAGCGTGAGTCAGAAAGAACTCGGTGGCAGAGATTTTGGGTGTGATCCCATTGCTATGGCACAGCCAGTGCTGCCCAGCTCGTCCAGCTCGGGGGCTAACCCACCCGCCGCTCACTGTGGGAGAAAGACAGATTGGCTCTCATGCACGAAGGTCCGTGGCAAAGAGTCCAGAATCAGCTGCAGGGTAGTGGGGTTGATTGGGGGATGGGAGGGGGTGGGGATTCAGGGTTCGCAGGGTCACAGAGCGTGTCTACAGGGCCTGGGAAAAGCAAGTGGGTAGGACTTGGCCGTGAGGCGTGCATCTGCTGCGCCGCTGACCTTGGTGTCCTCTTTGACTTCGGTGTCCTCCCCGTTGGCGCTGTCCGCCATCTCCTTCAGGTCGGGGTCCTTGATACCGTGCATCAGCTGGATGTGTTTCTCCAGCATCAGCCGCTTCGTGAAAGTGCGTCGGGAGTCCGGGCAGTGCCTGTGGAGCGAAGGGCAGCGAGGTCACCACACGCTGACCCCACCACCTCGTGCCGGAGGGATCCCACCCGCTGCTCAGAGAGCCGCTCGGCCGGCTCACAGGAGGCCTGGAGGGGTCCATGGCGGTGTGAGAGCCCAGCCCCAGGAGGAGCAGCCGGCAGGTCAGGAAGGTAGGTTCAAATCGGTGAGAAGGGCTCTTCGGCTTTTGTTAAAACATGGTCAGTGTGCTCGCCACCATGGATATGTGGAGGGCTGTGAGGGCTGTAAGACCCCAGGAAAACGATTTATTAAAGAAATTAAAGGGAAAAAAAAACAAAAACCAAGGTTAGTATGGTCCTTCTTGGACTGGCCGAGTTTGGGTCAGATAGACTATTTTCGAGGGTTGGCCGAAAGTAGTGCTTGAACGTTATGCAAACATCTATTTCTGGTGGCTTTGATTTTTTAAACTGGAAAACGAAGCTTTTCACAAGATTCCCATAGGATGACTCAAAAGGTATTCCCGCAGAATTTAACAGGACAGAGACCCTTTCACAGGAAGTTGGCCAGGACTCCTCGCGCCCTCCTGCCCGCTCTGTCAGCACTGGGGAGGGCAGGGCTCCCAGGCTGAGCACGAATCCAAGATGGGCACTCATCCTCACCTGCTTACCCGGCCGACTAGCTACCATCTAGAGCGCCGTGAGCAGGTACCCCAAACAGCGCAGTAAAAAGAAAAAAAGGGGGATGGACAACAGAAACCATGGAGGGAGACTGCTGTTGGTGTAAGATATGAAAATAATAATAATTTATAATTTATCAAAGAGTTAAGAGGGTTGTGGGGAGAGAGGTAAAAAAGAGGAGCTGATATTAACAGCTCAATAGAAGGCAAGTGTTTTAAAATGATGGCAACATATGTACAAATATACTTGATACAATTGATGTTTGGATTGTTGTAAGAGCCCAATAAAATGATCTCTTAATAAAAAAAAGAAGAAAACTTTTCATTTTGTCTTAGTTAAAATATATATATATATATATATATATATATATATATGGAAATGAGGAGCTGATACCAAGGGCTCAAGTAGAAAGAAAATATTTTGAGAATGATGATGGCAACAAATGTACAAATGTGCTTGACACAATGGATGGATGGATGGATTGTTATAAGAGTTGTACGAGCCCTCAAAATGATTTAATTTTAAAATATATATATTTATTTATTATAGGTTGAATTTTGCTTTTCGTTGGATAAACAGGAATTCCCATTTTCTTAATAAAGCCGGGAAAGAAGACGTGAAAGTCAATGGCCATAGCGAATGTGTACATTCTAAGTCAGACATCAAGAATACCATGAACAAAGGAACAGCCCCATCTACCGAAGAACTAGATGGTGCCCTGCTACCTCTACAGACTGCTCTAATCAGGGCTTGATACAACCCAACCAACTGGACTCGGAGTTGAGGCTATGGCCCTGAGCTATTCTTTAAACCTGCGCTAAAACTAACCCAGGGTCACAGTGTAGCTAAATAACCAATTAGCTTAACAACAAGAAACGAATACCACTTCCAAGGATTGTGCTCCTTGGGAAAAAATTCCCATATTAGAGAAAATGTTCACCAATTACTTTTTTTTAAAAAAAGGAGAAGGTAAGGGGGGCTGCGGGTGCAGGGATGTTCACACGTCGTGAATCGTTGAATGAGAAACTGTAAAAGCCAGTTACTGAAGACACAGTCGAATATAATTCTAAAAAAACCCAAAAAACGCTACTGTAGCAAAGCCATAAAAACCGAAACAACTCACTGCCGTGGAGCTGCTGCTGCTGACTCTTAGCAACCCTGCAGGACAGGGTAGAACTGCCGCTGTGGGTTTATGAGCCTGTCACTCTCCAGGAGTAGAAAGCTTCACTTTTCTCCCTCAGAGCGGCTAGGGGTTTCAAACGGCTGACCTTGAGGCCTGCAGCCCAACGTGTAAGTCCCGCGCCACCAGGTCTCCTTGGCTGCAGCGAAGGAGAATGAAGAAAGACCTCGTGGTCTTAACGGCAAACCTGCTGCCTTCCAGAGACTGGGGTTTTCTGAACGACTGTCCTCCGAGCACTGTGGGTTTCACGAAGAGACCCCTGACAGGCTGTGGCTGGAGCCAGCCCATCACTGGGGAACAGCACTCCCAGAGGAGGAGTGTAACTGACAATCCTCCTGTCTTCCGGCCCTCGGGGGACTCCCCAGTGAAAGCGACAAGCCTACGGGGCAGCAGTTAAGTAGTGACAGCCATTCTAACTAGGGGGGCTTCAGAGCATCCTCATTCTCGGGTCCTTTAGACTTGTTCTGCATGCGGGCTTTACTGGGGACACCCTCTCCTTTCACCCCAACCACTCCCACCCCGCTCCACTGAATGAGAGAGTGCTGAGACAACCGCCCCGAACCCGTCAAGACGCAGGCACCCCTCTCGCTAGCCTGCGGCTCACCCCCTAGTCCTGCCCGGCCACAGCCACTTAGCCTGACCGTTTCCACAGCTGCAGACTGTGTCTACGCATCGCCAGCGTCTTCCTTAGGAAGGGCCTTGTCAGGCTACCAACTCCCTTAGAGAGGAAGGGCTGCGGTGCTGCCTAGGCTGTAAAACCCTTCCTGCTGTGAGTCTTTTCCCTCTTACCACGGCCCACAGGGCCTCCCAGGCTGTCAATATTGTCAGAGGCAGACTGCCTCGGTGCGCTCCCACAGAGCGCCTCTGGGTTTGAACTGGCGGCCTGTTGGCTAGTGGCTGGATGCTTAGCCCATTGTGCTACCAGGGCCCCTCTGGTGAGTAGGTGATACAGACTTGTCAGCGGTGACAACATAGCAGGGCCTGATTTTATCGACAATGAAGTAGCTCATGTCCACCCCACTGAGGGGGCTAGAGGTTGGGCCTTCAGCCAATGTTGTGGACTACAAAAAAAGAGATGCTGCCGACGCTAATGGATGGGCTACGTCAAGGTGAGGAGGCCCAGCATGGGCCCAAGTGCCCACCCTACCAGAGAGTCCTCCTGGCATGCGGAGGGGTGCTTATACCCGGCATGCAGCGGGTTTTTAAGTATTACCATTCAACCAGGAAAGGACAGGCCCACACAACTGCAGGTCAGTAAGAAACGCCTGCTACAAAGAAGGGCCTCGTGGAAAGGGGTGGGCACCGCAGGCTGGAGGGCAACGCAACGGTGAGGGAGAGACCTTCCCTGAAGCGGTGAGGTCCCAGTGTCACTAGGGCTCCCGGGCTCCCTCGGGAGGCAGGCGCTGGAACTTACGAGCAGGTGTACACTTTCCTGATGCCCTTGTGCTTGATCCGGTTGTGGCGGCACAAGCTATGGGAGGAGCTAAAGGACTTGTCACACTGCCGGCAGGGGTGCTTCTTCATTTGCTAAATCAGGAGAGAGCAGAGAGAGAGAGAGACACGCTTATAACACCTGGAGAGTCTGGATACAGAGGAGGTGGGGCGGGGAAAGGGCTGGTTTTAAGAGGGCACGGCAAACTGAACTCTAAAACACTGGAATGTTCTCCCAAAAGAAAGACAAGCCCTCAGGAACAGTCATGGGAGCTGCAATATCATGAGGAGGGGGGTGGTCAGGGAGGGGGAGGGACAGAAAAGGGGAACCCCAGATCCCCCACCCTGTGAAGGGGGCGAATAACAGAAAATGTGGGGGAAGGGAGACAAAGGAAGTGTTGAGATATGAAATAACAATCACAATATATAACTGATCAAGGACACGGGAAGGTGGAAGGGGGAGGAGCTTTTATCAAGGGTTCAAACAGGAAATGTCTTGGAAATGATGGCAACATATGTATAAATATGCTTGATTACAACTGATGTATGGCATGTTGTAAGAGCTGTAAGAGCCCCAATAAAATGATGGGAAGAAAAACAAATAAAAAATAAACGGGGGGGGGAGCACTTGTGTGTTTGATTCGGTAGATACGCATCCAGGCATTGACGGCATATGAAAACGTGACGCCCGTCTTTTTCACAGCGTGATGGCGTCTTTTAGCTTTGGTTTAAGCAGCTACTGTAGGAAACCAGACCATGTCACTAGCTAGCAAATAAACCCACTGCGTTTGGATTGCCGTATCCAGAAGGAATTCACACTTTTTTTCAATGTGCTTACCCTACAGATGAGACCGCTCACTAATTTCAAACAGTTAAAATCATTTCCCCTTTGCAATGAACTATTTATGGTATAAGGGAATGAAAACAAAAAGGGTGGAACCACAATGCAGAGGGAGAGAGAGAAAAGTCAACAGTGCAGGGCCGATGGGTTTTGCCCCCCTTCAAGTTTTCCACTTAGGCTAAGATACATTAGTTTCCTTTGTCTTGTTATTGAGAAAAACACGTCAATTCAACCCGTTTGCGTGCCACTGGGCGGGTGCCATCCTGGGAGCTGGGCCATCCTCCTCACCCTCCTCTCGCACACCACCCCTCCTCCTTCCTCCACACTCACTGCCTCATTCTCCTCCTCCAAGGCGCTGCTTTCCATTAGGCGCCATAGACAGCTCTCACAAGAGCTTCACGCTCCAGACAGCCTTTTTTTTTTAAACGAATTAAGCTAAACTGCTGTCCTATTTTAAGATGGCTTCAGAAGATATTCTGGCTTTGTGATCTCAAGATTTTCTCAGGGGAACAGTTTCGAGGGTTCATCCATCCCCCCACCTCCTCCGGCTCCAGAAAGTCTAGAATCTAGGAAAACGTCCATTCTGCGTGTGTCCATTGCCTTCAGCGCCTTCAGAGTCTGATGGGCAACAGCCGGGGATGGCAGCTGGGTACCATCCAGTCTCTGGTCTCATGGCAAAGGAGGAAGTTGGTCGTGGGGCCATTGCCACCACACACCCCATGTCCTCCCCTTCCTCTCCCCCGGACTCTCCTCCCACTTGTTCCAGGGGACGAGAGACACATATTCATTTTAACTCACAGTGTCCCCACTAAAATTAATGGTTGAACATGAAAACAAACCCTTTCAGTATTTCCACGCTTAGCAGCCAGGAGCCGAGCGATATCACGTCACAAGGAAATTAAATAGAGAGCTGTCGGCCTTGGGGGTGGAACAAAATCTGGCCCCACCCTTAAGAATAGAGCTGAAAGTTCTCATGGGAGACAGCACTGCCAGCAGTCCCGGAAAGAAAGGCAGCACTGACATTGATCCCCAGACGGGGCCGTCCTCAAGCTGAACTGGCAGGTCAAGCTCAGCTGTGGTTGAGGGAGTGCCAGGGACGGGCTCACCACCAGTCACTCAACTTCCAGCAGGGCAACCATGCCTTCTGGCAGGGTCGGGGGTTCGGGGGTCAGTCAGGGGGGCCACTGACGTTCACAATTCTCAGCACCGTCCTCGGAGCACAACAAGAAGTCAATGTTCTTCTCTTCATAAGAACAGCCAACTTCCAGAACCTCCCTCTGGAGGGTGGGAAACAGTGTCTTTACAGAAAGCACATCTGCCTGGAGGTTGCACAACCAGGTCTCCATTCCAGACGTGACCGGCTTCCTGGTATTTGCATTTTATCTTTATTTTGTCAGGGAAAAGGAAACACAACAACCATGCGTTTACGAAAACACACTGCCCCGCCACTCCCAAAGGCCCTGCTTCATAAAACTTGGATCACAGAGTCTGCGGACCATCAGGGAAGTGTCTTGAATACTGGGTTTGGATTTATGTTCCCAGAGGATGAGCCTAAAGCTTTCAGGAAAGAAGGAAGTCAAAAGGAACAAACCTAACGTCTGACCTTCGTTCTACTTAATTCCAGGTATTAAAAGTGTATCCGCACTGAATGCCGCTGGAACTCGGGTACAGGAGATCAACAACATGCCGACCGGTGCACCAGAGGAGACAACACCCAGGTCATCTTTCAGAAAGCAACACCCTGGTAACTCATTGCCATAAAGGATGAAAAGCCGAGACCAAGCCCAACCACCGCCAAGGAGTTGACATAAAGGAAGTGGAGAAACAAAGTATCTTCTTGTTACTCTTGCCCAGCCAAGAGGTTCCAAAGACATGCAATTGGATTTGCTAAGAGGGAGAAGGGCTTTCTATTCTCTTTCTTGTTACTCTGTAGCTACATTAGCTAAGCAAAATTTCAATAGGGAAATGTCAAGAAGGAAATCCTAGGTAGATAATAAATGAAGAGGAGCCACTTTAGCTGAATCAATAATTATTATTTTCAAAAGAGCTGAATGTGTGAGAGACATCCTTCCTTTCCATCAGCTCTATAAAAAATAAACACATTAAAAAAGCAAATGTGAACGGCTGGATCCTTCAACGATGAGGGAGAATCTCCTAACTCACAGGTGGGCAGACAAGGAGAGGGGTCCACACTCGTTTCCAGGTCAGACCTGCCAAGTTCAAGACCAGACCCAACCCAACACCGAGACTTCTCTTTTCCGCTACATCTCAAACAATCTTAAGCCATTTAAAGACTTGATCCAAGGTTTTCTCATACCGTCGCTTCAACCTTGCCTTCCCTCCTTCCCAGTAACTGCTCTATGGCGCAGAAAAGAGCTTTTAGGAACCAAACCAACACAGGGGAAGCGTGAAAGACGCGGAAGTCCCTTCTCATTGTGTTTTCAAGACGGTTTTCCATTATCCTGAGGGAAGAGGATCTTAGAGAGCCAGGGCCGTAGTGAACTCTCGATCGTTAACTAACATCAGAAAGGGAACCACTTGTCCCACTCGGTGAGGAGTCCTTTTTGTGCGCTTTACAACAGAACTCTTCTTTAAAAATAGTGAATAAATACGCTGTCGGGGTCAGAACATTTGAAGTGTAACAAACATTTGTGTGTGTGTGTCCTACATTTTCTCTAGATTTTTAATCTTCTCATCGTCTCAGCTTTCGGGAAAGAAAAGGCACCAAGCCACCCGGTGGTTTTAAATCCCGCTGCCAGTCTTTGGGCTCTCCGCTCCCACCCCAGCTGGCTTTGGGCTCTCGCTGCCTGCAAAGCCCACAGCAAAGCTCCTCCAACGGTGGGTCCCTTAACTCCCTAGAAGGGGTGTGTAAGTGCATGTGAAATCAGGGTCTAGGAAAATGTGGCTTCAGGAAAGGGTTTCTGGACACTCAGGACCAGAAATTAATCCAAAATCGAACTCACGCTGAATCCCAGGTGTTTCGGCAGCGCTGGCTGGTGTCGTAAATACCTCGCAGAAAAAGGGGTCGCCAGTGGAAACAGTTCAAGAAGGCCTGATGGCACAATGGTTAAGCGCCTGACTACTAACTGAACGGTGGGTGGGCACAACCCACCAACTGTTCTACAAAGCAAAGCTGCATCGTCAGCCTCCAGACAGGTGACAGCCCTGGAGCCTCCACGGGGCAGGTCCAGCCGGGTGAGATGGACTCTGTAGGTTTGTGGTTTGTTCACTGCGGACATGGACACACACACACACACACCCGTTTTCTTGTGTCACTTGGTGAACTTGTCTTGGACTGCGACAAGCCCTATCCACGAGACATTTTCCACTCTGACCATGAGCCCCTTCTTGCCTCTTTCTGTTTTGAGTCACATCATAGAAATTAAAGTTGGTTTTAATTCATCAAGTTGATTTTGACTCCTACTGCCCCCCGCCCCCAGGGTAGAGTGGATCTGCTCCCAGGGGTTTCTGAGGCTGTAAGTTTTATACAGAACAGAAAGCCCATCATTCTCCAGTGGAGTGGGCTGATGGGTTAGAACTGCTGATCTTTCGGGGAGCAACACACATGTACCCTAATACCCCACCAAGCCATCTCTCAAGAGGCCCGTTAGTGCTGGTGGGTAAGTGTCGGACTGCTAACCATGAGGTTATTGGTTCAAACCCATGAAGAAGGAACAAAACCAATCGTCTGATTTTGAACACGTAACGGCAGCAGCCCTTGAAATGTGTGTCCTGGGAAAGGAAAAGATCTCTTCCTACTTCTGGGGGTTTTATTCCACCAGCGTATCTGCATACTTAAAAAACAGAATGCAGTCAGTCCTGCTGCAGTGCCACGTGGGCGTATACAAAACTAGAAAGCAGAACCAAGGGGCTTTGTGGGGGAAGAATGATGTTAAGACATAACACCCAACCTTCTCTCGGTGACGCCTTAGGAGACAAGATGGGAATCCAGTCAGGGCGGGGCCCCGTTTTACCCATGTTGAATGGTTAACAGATACATCCACATCTATATCTGTCACAACACAGCTTGAAAGCAGATATAATATAGATGGCACTGTACCTGGAAAAGACCTGCAGGTGCTTGTTGGCAGGAGGGCTGGAGCCTGTGAGTTATTGTGAAGTGGTAGAAGGAGACTTATCTGAAATTGGAGGGAAAGTTAACACCAGTTGCATACCGGTGTGACTCGTCACGCGGCGAAATGAGGTGGCTAGTGGGAGCCTGAGGTCAGGGTGTGTGGTCCCCGCGTGCCTCCATGCTGCACTGCCTGCTGCTCACCCCCGCCCCCACCACCACCCCTTTTGGCTTTGAAGGGCAAGATCACGCAGGTCATGTTGTTCTCAAAGGGTTCCTAACACCCCGACTGCCTCGGAGTCACGTCTTTGTGTTGGAGATAAGCAGAAGAGCCGCCTGTCCTGAGGCGCCCCCTTGCCACTCTGCATGTGTTTAAGGGGAAAGACTGCAGACTGCCCGGGGCCCACCCATGGAGAACGGGCTACACCAATGATGTGAGTCTCACGTGCTGCTTTAAAAAGCATCACCCTGGAAGACGGCCGTGCGCTCCCAAGAAAAGAACGGGTGCGGCAAACCACGCTCTGCCGAAGGAAGCTGCGGGCCAAGAGGGAAAGGTCTACGCATTTGCTCCAAGAAACCCATCCGTGAGTCAAGTCTAAGGCACACAGCAGAAGGCTGTCAATCATTACAGGAGCAGAAAGCCTCCTTTTCCTCCTCAGGAGGGGCCGTTGGGTTCCAACTGCTGACCTCGAGATTAGTGGCCCCAAGGGCAAGTCCCACCCTGACAAACGTGCAAAGGAAGCTTCAGAAGTTGCTTTGGGATCAACAATGGTAGGAAGGGGGCTGTGTTCACTCTTCTGTCTTGTGAGTATATGAAGTTGAAAGGCCTTGTAGATCCCTAAAAAGAATGTGAATTCGAAGAAGGGCACACTCGAAAACAGCCGTCAGCAGGGAGGTTTGGGGACCAGGAACACTGGAATTGGGGGCACCCCGTGACAGATCACAGTCCAGCCGGGTCCATTTGCTGGTTGCCCAGGGCAAATATTTTATACCCTACCCTTCATCCTTCCTTCCTTCCAAGTCCACTGCCGTCCAAATAGCCTGTTCCACCACCTTTGGCATTTTGTGTTCTAACACCACGGGATGCCATTTCCTGGGTGTTCTGGATCCCGTGACTGGAGCACTCTCCAATTGCAGCCCCAGCATTTTGGAGATCAGGCCTCTCATGGAGCATGTAACCCCCTACCCCCTTGGTGGTATCTGGTTCTATGAGCTGTAACCAACATATTCAGCCACGACAATGAGGACACAAAAATGCTCCATCACCCTCAAAATCCCACCTGTCCCCTCTTAGTCAGGGCCCAGCCCACACCCAACCACACCCCATCTTTGACAAACCACCAGCCTGATCTCTGTCCCGCCCTCGGCAGGAAGCAGGCGCACACAGTTATCCATTCCTTCCCGTCCTGGGGAAGTGTGGATTGTGAGCACGCCCCGGCGGGGGAACCTACGCACCAGCTGAAAGGGGCACCTATAGCTGTGGGCGCCTGTAGCTGCGGGCACCTATAGGTGTGGGCACTTATAGGTGTGCTTTCGTCGTTGCGGCGACACTTCGCATTCTCTGATGAGAGAGGGCATATTCGGGCGCAATGTTTTCAATGAAAAGACAAAGCTCCTGATGATCGATTCAGTCGACCTCTTCCACCAAAGATAAACCTTGAACTCTTATTAGTTGGAGTTTGAAACAAGTTTTGACTGAAGAAGAAAACCTTTGGGGGGCATTTCCACTCCTAGAGTCCAGGAACTGTAAGTGATGCATCTCTGCATCCCAGCGCCTGCCTTCAGAAAGCAGCACACGCTGACTGGTGGCTGCTGGACGAAGAGCCCCAAGAAAGAACGACTGGTGAGCGCGTAGCGCATTCTGCAGACACACACACACACACACACACACACACAATCATAGACTTCGGAGGAAGTGCTGGACACGGGGAGCGCTCTGCTCTCTTTGGGGAGCTGGTAAAACGGGAAAGAATCAGAGGCTGAGGTCAGAGTCGAGGAGAGGGTGGGGACACAGGACAGGAGGACCAGCAACTCTTCCTGTGTGACAAGGGACAAGCCGGCAGAGCAGGCAGGCGTCTGGTGGGGGAGGAAGGGGACAGGACATGGAGGGGGGTTCCTGCCGGCACCTTCCTTCCAAAGTGAACAGGTGTGGTGTTGCTAGATGGTGTGGCCTCCTTTTCTTGCTCTTAGTTGTTGTTTTTTAAAATCGTGAAAGTAACATATGCTTTTTCCAAACAAAAGTGACGGCAAAATACTTTCTCATCTCACCCTAGGAATCTTGTGGCATGGTGGGCTGGATTACACGCTGCGTTGCTACCCAAAAGGTCAAACACTAAACCAAGCTCGCTGCCCTCGAGCAAGTCATTTCTGACTATAGGACGGGGCAGAACTGACTGAGTTTCCAGGGTGGGAATTCTTCCTGGGAATAGAAAGTCCCATCCTTCTTCCAGGGAGCAACTGGCGGTTCTGAACTGCTGACCTTGCTGTTGGTAACGCAACGCTACCCCTGTGCCAGAAGAGGTGGGCTGAAAGCGAGGACTTGGAGCCCTTGCTGATGAAGATCAAGGATTGCAGCCTGCGGTGTGGATTACAACTCAGTGCAAGGAAGATGCAAATCCTCACTGCAGGGTGGACCTAACATCATGGTGAAGGGAGAAAAGATTGACGTCATCGAGGATTTTGTCTCGCTTGACCCATAATCAATGGTCACGGGCGCAGCAGTTAAGAGATCAAAAGGAGAGTTGTATTAGATAAATCTGCTGCCTGAGACCTCTTTAGAGTGTTGAAAATTGAGGAGGTTGCTTTCAAGACGAAGGTGTGCCTGACCCAAGCCATGGTATTTCAATTGCCTGATATGCATGTGAAAGTTGGATAACGGAAGACTGAAGAAGCAGCAATGCATTGGAATCATGGTGCCGCTGAAAAATCCTGGACAGTCCCGTGGACTGCCAAGATAGCCAAATCTGTCTTGGAAATACAGCCAGAATCCTCCTTAGAGCCCTGGCTCTCCATCTTCCTCAAGCCGTGACCCTCATATGACCCAGCCATAACATTATTTCCATTGCTACTTCATAGCTATCATTTTGCTACTGTTATAAATCGTCATGTAAATATCTGATCTGCGGGATGCATTTTCATTGTTACACATTGAACATAATTCGAGCACAGTAATTAATCACAAAAACAATATGTAATTACATCTTGTGGAATATTTATTTCTAATGACAAATCAATGAAATTTTGTCCTGAAGCATGGTGTAGCATGGGTGACAGTCTTAATATAACAACAGTAAACTACAATGCTACATTTTGCGACAGTATGGGTAAAAAGCCAACTTTTTGGTTCCTAAGACCATGGGAACTATCTGTTTTCTGATGGTCTCAGGTGATCCCTGTGAAAGGGGTCTCGACCCACAGGTTGAGAACCATGCCTTAGAGGCAAGGCTGATACTTCAACTCAAGCACTTTGGACATGTCAGGAGAGGCCAGTCCCTGGAAAAGGACATCATGTTTGGTGAGGCCAAGGGGCAGCAAAAAAGAGGAAGGCCTTTGACAAGATGGGCTGATAACAGGGCCGCATCGTGTAGGTAATTGCTTATGAGCACACTAAGCTCAAGGCACACACTTTTCTAATCGGGAAGACGTTCACCCGATTGTGACTGGCATTTATTCTAGAAGGCTCCACACTGGCTTCCGAGTGTGGAAGCAGGGGAAAATTAAGGAGGCTGTCGGCCATAACCCAGGGAAGAGATTACGAGCCCTGAACTAGGAAAGCAGAGTAGTGGTGAGGGGTGGATCTGGTATCTATTTAGAAAGCAGAGCTAACAGGATATGTGGTTGGTTCATTGGGATTTGGGGTGGGTGGAAAAAGGGAGAGAAAACAAAGATCACCCCTTCTTTTGCTTTGTTTTTTTTGGCCTGGGCACAGGGAACCCTGGTAGCACAATGGTAAAGCACTTGGCAGATAACAGACGGGTTCGGTGGTTCAAAGCCACCAGCCGCTCTGCGGAAGAAAGGGCCTGGCGACCTGTTCCTGTTAAGACCTACAGCTTAGGAAATCTCTCTCCTATAGGGTTGCTCTGGGTCAGAATCAGCCTGTGGGCAACAACAGGAGGGGGAAAACATTGGGTGAGGGGTGGGGAGGAGTCGGAGCTGCATTGTCCATGTGTGAGCCTGAGAGGCCCACTGGGGTATCTACCGGAGGGGCTACTGGGGGACCTACTGGGGTGTTTAAGGCCGGAGAGAAGTGCGTCTGCACCATCAGGGCCGAGGCGGCAGGTGAACCCTGGACCTGGACACGAATGCTCCCAGAGTGAAGGGCACCACAACATCAGAGGCGGGAAGGTGATAAGAGTTGTACAAGCACCCCAATTAAACGATTTTTTTAAAATCTGGTAATGGTTTTAAAAAGTTAAAGAGCACACTGAAAATGTCCAAAGAGCAAGCGTACTAACATAAAATATTATTTTCTTAGCACGTGTGTTCATTTTTTTTTTTCCGGTTCTCAAAAGAATCCACACCAAGGAGGTCCCGCTGGTAAAGTATGATCAACTACTGACCCTGAAGGGGTAACAAAAGAGAGGTTTGGCTCATCTCCAAGAAGAACCAACTTCTCCCTCGCTTATCGACTGGTTCATCCAACATTTCACACTTAGGACGATAGCACCCAAATCCACTATCCTGCAGCCTAACAATACATCCTGCCAGTAAGCAATGTCAGGTGTGAGAAGAGAGTAACTTGGGCCGCAGGTGGTGGTGAAGCATATGTATTACCTTGGCTGGGCCTCAGTTTTCAGGGGCTTAGCAGTTACCGAATGACGCAATTTGGCAGTTACATAATGATATACTCACTCTCCATTTTTCCGTCACGATCTGCCTTTTGGAATCTAAACATGTCCATCAGTGAGTAGTGGGTGGACGCCCATTACCATGAGACCAGAAGGAATAGATGGTACCCAGCTACCATAGCTGAACTTTTTGAGTAAGGACCCCACAAATGAAGCCCTAACAGGAAGAAATGCATGCAGGGCACAGAACTTCAAATTCAGGGAAATTAGGCTTATTGGCTCCACTGAGACGCTAATAGGAGAGTCACCTTTGGACCTGAAGCTGGGACCATCCCATACAGCCATTGCTACACTAAGCGGTTTTGCCCGATTAGAAAAGCGTGTGCCTTCAGCTGAGTGCTCTCAGAAACAATTATCTACACGTGGCCAATGTGACAAAATTCACTCTAGAGCCTAGAAGAGTGAGCACTTCACTGGGCAGCGAGCCTAGTGACCGGGCCCGAGCGCACTGACAGCCGTCCCCGCTCTTCCTTCCCTCTGACCCTGGGCGGACGCGGGGTGCTTCTTCACTTTCTCCACCAACCCTCCCAACTGCTTTTGTTTTTAACGGTCGCAAGTATGCACATATTTTTAAAAACTCAACCTCACTGGCATTAAGTGCATGCTGACCCTTACTGACCCGAGAAGAGGATGCCTGACGACCTTCCGAGACTGCAGCTCTTTATGGGAGTAGAAAGCCCCGTCTTTCTCCCACGGAGCGGCGGGTGGTTTCTAACTGTCGACCTTGAGGTTAGCAACCCAGTGTGTAACCGCTATGCCACCAGGGCTCCTAGATAAGAAGGCATTTGCCGATTCAACCATTTCGACATGTACGCTTCAGCGGCAGTATGTTGGGCTATTTTACACAATCATCCCCAGTGTCGTTTTCCAGAATATTCCACCAGCATTCACAGCAACACTGTGCCCTAAAGCAATCCCCCCACAACACACACACACACACACACACGGAAATTCCCCTTGGTGTCCCTCTCTGTACACACGCATATGCTCTGTTCTTGACACCTTTGCCCGTTTCACAAACCCGGGATCACACAGGACCAGCCCTTTCCTGGCTGGCTCCTCGTGCGCGCCGCGCCTAGGACATGGATGCAGATGTGCCGAGTTTAAGGGATTCCAGGGAACCCTCCTCCCGTCTGGCTCTTCTCCTACCAGAATGCATTCTTCCTTACATCTCAAGGTGGTGCTGTCGGGTAAGTGTTGGACGAACTACAAGGTGAGTGGTTCAAACCCACCAGCAGCTCTGAGGGAGACAGGTGAAGCTTTCTGCTCCCGTCAAGATTTACAGCCTCTCCACACAGGGTCAGAGTCAACTCAATGGCAGCGAGCGTGGTCTTTGTGTGTTTCTTCATTTGAGGTGGGCTGCGGGAAATCTGCCCCACCGCGACCCTGCTGTGGTGGTAAGGCCACAGATCTTGGGGGGGGGGACTGTGCCCCACAAAGGGTCTGTGGCCCCTCGTCCATGAGCTCAGAGGGAGCCCTGACCTCTGAGTCACCTCCATGCTGCCTTGACCACCATCTTTCTGGAGCCAGCCAGGGCCCCGGGGCCTCTTCCTGCCTTTGAAGTCCCTGCTGGGGAAGGCAGTTCCTGCTGTGGAAGGCAGGCGTAGTTTCCGTTTGGCTCCGCTTTTGAGGTACTATCCAGTTACAGATTGGATGGGCTGCGAAATTCTTAACTGATAAAGTCTTGTCGGACTCTGGAACACATGTTCCTAAATAAAGACAAATGACGCTTGTGCTCCTGGGGCAACCCACAAAAGCCCCCTCCGCCGCCTCCCAGGGCCATCTGGCCCCCAGACGGGAGCTGAGGGCAGCCGAGCATTCACTGTGGTCGGTGATGGAGGCTTTGTGTTCATCTTCCCCGCCCACCTGGGGGCTAGCTCGACCTTGACTCCATCAACTACAATGTCTTTTGGGAAGAACTGGTCTTTCCAAAGTAAGGGAGCAGAAATCTGACCATGCCGATTAAGGAAAAAAACAACAGCAGCAAAAGTCAGCCGCTGTTTTCAGTACTTGTTTGGATGAAAAAGCCTAACCGAGGGGACGCTGGGCCTGGACGAAACGTCTCTCCTCCGGCCCTGTCACCCACATCGTGGGTCTGCACCTGAACCATCCTCCAGGGACCCCAGGACACAGGGAGGGTGCTAGGTTACTGAGGGGGAGTAGTCCGAGTTGGGGGGTAGGTACAGGGCAAACGGGCCAAGAACTGATGGTTGGCAGCAAGGGTTCAAAGTCGCCTAAAGACGGTGTAATCTAACATCCAACAGACCCTGGACGAGGAAGAGGGGCAGGCTCATGTTGGCTCCCAGCCACCAGGGTCAGGGGCAGGCCTCACCTGGGGCAACAAGAAAAGCCCCTGGCTGGGGGCACTGTTTGCCGTCAGGAAAGTTCCAGATCCAGCATGCACATCCACCTGCAGTGGATGGGGGCAGGGACCACGTCGCCGCTTGTTCCTGTCTTGGTGGCAGCACCAGCCCAGCGCCAGGGGTGCTGCCATCTTCTAGCCTCCTGGACACAGACAGGCAAAGCCAGACGGAAAGTGGCCTCCTTGGCCCCCACACATGCAGCACTCCCAGCTGTCAGACATCTGTACATATCTCTGTCTCCGTGCCGCTTGTCCGCACCAAGGCCTAGCCACTTAGCAACTGCTCGCCTGGCAGCTCTCGGCCTTCAGAGACGGGCCGTGCGTGCGTGGAGGTGTGCACAGGAAGAGTCCACCGACCAGCGTCTGCCAGCACTTGCACAGAGTGCCTAGCTCTTCAGGTGTGAACCCAGCCCGTCTCTTTACCAGGCAGCAAGACAGAACGCAAGGGGCTCGCTCCAGCACAGGCAGAGGGAGTCAGCAGCACTGAGGGCCGGGCCCTCCCGTGGAAACTCCTGCACGAGGGCGTGGTTCCGTCAATGTTTCCAGGGCTTTCACTGACCGGGCTCTCCCTGCCCTGAAGGCTGCGGCATCCCGTGAAAGGAGATGCCACAGGGGCAGAGGATGCTGGCCCAGTGGGGCTGGGGCAGGGGGGTAAGAAGGCTGTGATGCATGGGCAGAAGGACAAGCACCCCCATTTGCTGAGACCAGATGAAAAGGGAAGGCTGAGAGGGGCGAGGGAAGACAGAGGTCATGATTGAACAGAGGTGGGCTCTGGGGCTTCACGCGGAAAACCAGCCACCCAGGAGCTCAGAGGTCCTCTCGCTGAGAGCTGACTCCAACGCCAGGGAGGGGTCTCTAGCAGGTAAAGCCTGCTTGCCCACAGCTGGGTCTAATCTCAGAAACATGGGCTTTGCCTGGGATCTGACACTTGGGCCACCTGAAACCAACTTTGCCTGTGGTGCTGGCCGACCCCACCATGGCGACCGCTCTCCCTCCATCGAGGTGAGGTCGGAACACAAAGAACTAACAGGGCCGGGCAGAGCAGCCTCGTAGGACGACCAGGCTGCATCTTTACAAAAGCCAACAGCCACCTCTTTGTCCCACGGAGCGGCTCGTGGCTTTGAACTATAGACCTTTCTGTGAGCAGCCAAGAGCTTGACCACAGCGCCCCCAGGGCTCTTTGCTCTAGCTCCAAACTGAACCTGTTGCCTTCAAATCGACTGGACAGGGAGGGTAGAACTGCCCCCAAGGGTCAACAGGCCACACCCCTTGGCTGATACAGACTGCGCTATCTTTCTGCTGGGGAGTGGCTAGTGGGCTCGAACCGCCAGCCTCACAATTTCAGGAGATCTGTGCCTACCAACAGGGCCTCCGGGACTTCCTTTAGACCAGCGGTTCTCAACCTGTGGGCCACAACCCCTGGGGAGGGGGAGGGATGGTGTGTGGAACGACCCTTTCACAGGGGTCACCTAAGACCAACAGAAAACACACATTTCCAATGGTCTTGACTTAGGAACCGAGACACCGCTCCTCTATCCGTCTCCGGGTGGGTCCGCCCACATGCTGATATGCCCACATGCCAGTACCCGGCGTGAAGACTGCTACCCATGCTGCACCATGCTTCTAGACAAATTTCATTTACTTGTCATTAGAGATACATGTTTCACAATATAGAATGACATATTGTTTTGTGGTTCATCACTCTGCTTTAATTATGCTCAAAAAGAAAAAAAATTATGCTCAATTTGCAACAATGAAAATACACCCTGCCTATCCGATATTTACATGACGATTCATAACAAAAATGACAGTGACGAAGAAACAACCAAAGTAATCTTATGGCTGGGGTCACCACAACATGAGGAACTGTGTGAGAGGGTCGCGGCATGAGGGAGGTAGAAAACTACTGGACCAGACACACTAAACTCCAACCTCACTGTCACTGAGGCGAAGTCCACTCACGGGACCCGACAGGACAGGGCAGAGTTGCCCCTGTGGTTTCTGAGACGGTTACTCCTGATGGGGGTGAATGAGAGTCCATAGGGAGCTGCAGGCACGGTGGCAGGTCTCCCATCAGTGTCCCCGTCTCTGTCGTCTCCCACCTGGCAGCCACCACCTTCCCACGGGCCACCCGTCACCAACAGGTGCTGCGTGTCTAATGAGCTGTGAACGCAACTGTTGTACATTGTGTTCACATGGGAGGTGACGTTCTTGTTGAAAGAAACAAGACCACTTCTCGATGGATCCCAGAGGGCTCCTCCAAATGCAACATGCAGGACGCGGATTCACAACAAAGCAGCCATTTCACTGGTGGAACTACCTCAACGTAAGCGTTTTAAGAGTCTCATGCACTAAGGACTGAGCTAGGCAGGCACCTAAAGTATTTTAAAACCAGCAACATCGTGCACTTCAAGGGCAAATCCCACACACACACACGCTACAATACATGAGGGGGCTTCAAGCAGCTCAGGGAGAAAGAGAATTCGATGGTAATGGGGCTTTCCTGCTCTTGGATTTACACCCAGGGCAAACACGGACACAGATGAGCGCCATGCTCCTGGAACCGCTGACCGGGGTCGGGGAGGGTAGATGTATTTCGTGTATTCCTCCTAAAACCTGTTTCTAGGATGGCAGAATTTGGGCAGAAAATAGGCATTCCTTCACCAGCGGGGAAGTACAAAAAGTTACCACCTCCCCACGTCGGGGTTAAGGGAATGAAAGATGGGTTCCTGTCTCACCCGTGCCTCGTCACAGCGTGGTGCCAAAACCAGAAGCATAAACCCACTGTCACCAGCCCACTTCCGACTCACAGCGACCCTACAGGACTGAGTTGAACTACCACTGGGCATTGCCAACTTCCACATTGTTAACAGACCAGAGAGCCTCATCTTTCTCTCGCACAGGCTGGTGGGTTAAAACTATCCACCTGGGGGTAAGCTGCCGGTGTTAGTCTGGGTAGACTAGAGAAACAAATCCATGGACACACATATGTGTATAATAAGAAAGAGATTTATATACAAGAGCAATTCAATATTGAGAAAACATCCCAGCCCAGTCCAGATCAAGTCTGTAAGTCCAGTATCAGTCCATATGTCCGATACAAATCTACAAAGTCCTCTTCAGATTCATGGAACACGAACACTTGCAACGACGCCGAATGCAGAAGACTACAGGCCAGTGGGTAGAAAGTCTTTCAGTGCTGGCAGAGATCTCTGCATCAGGGTGGGCCCATGTGTCTGCTATGTCTCCCACGGTGTGAGCAGTCTCCCACCTCCAAGGAGGGAATACCAGATTTCCCAGAATCCTCAGGGGAAGGCCATGCCCACACAAAAGCCTCATTGGCTATGATCTGATTGACAAGTTAGACTCCACCCCTTCATTTACAATCCTCTCAAATTGACAATTATGTAACTACCACACTGCCTAACATATTATTACCCACTACACTTTCAGGTCTCTCTGGATGAAAAACAGCTGATGGTAAAAGAATGACGATGAAGCCACGTGGGCAGTGTTTTTACCTTAAAGGGAAAGATTCTGCTTTAAAAACAAACTTACGGCCATCGAGTGGAGGATGGATCACGGTGGCCGGCCTAGAGCACAAGGCAGAACTGCCCTTGTGGTATTCTGAGACTGTAAACTCTGATGGGGGTACAAAGGCTTGTCTTTCTTCCCAGTAGCAGCTGGTGGTTTCAAACTGCTGACCTTGTGGTTAGCGGCCCCACACATAAGCCACTGCACCACATGAAACTCCCTCCAACCCCTTCACTTACAATTCAACGTTAGGCAACATCGGATGTACGGGAAGCCTCGTCCTGGGATTCAGCCACAGCCTGGGACTCGGAGCGCCTCCAGTGGGAAGTGCAGGATTTATCCGGACCCTTGGGTGCTAATCCTCCCCCCAAAAGATGTCCCAGAAGAGTCTATCAAGTTAGGCTGAAGCCCAGCTACTCTGCCACAAGTGGGATTCGACCTCACTCCCAGGAACGCTGCAATCAGCGGAAGAAGTTAGCTGCACCAGGTGTCGCTGCTCCTGAGTCTGTCCCTGGACCTCGGTCCAGCCTTGGACCCCCCAAACCCACCCCACCTGGTCCCTGCCCTGGTTTCCTTCACCTTCTCACTCATCTGCCTGAAATCCTCCAACTCGACCTCCCGTTCTCCAGGATCAAACAATAGACCCCTCGCTACCGTCGGCGAGTTCCTTCGGCCCCAGGTGCGGAGGGCCCCGTGGCCTTGTTGACAGCTGCCGGGCCATCCTGAGAGCTGAGGCCACCTTTCTTGGGCATCAAGCCCCTCTCACGTGACAGTGGGTCCGTGGCCCTTGGAGAAGCAACACAAGGTGGGTTGTTTTGCTGTCTCCTGGCCATCTGTGAGTATTGCTCTGGTTACCCGGCCAACCGCGGCCTGTGGCTGCCCATGCCCTGCATGCGCTAAGCAAGTCTTACGAAACACCCCTTCCACGATGGGCTGTTTCACGGCCATGGTCTAGTCTAATTTTAACTGAAAGCACGCAATCACTGAGGAACCACTTCAAGGCCTGCTAACGTTCCCACCCACGCTGTTTGCCTAATTGTTTCCCATGTAAAGAGATCACCAAGCTCAAAGGCAGAGCCGCGCTCAACAATGGCGGGTCCCGTCACGCCCAGAGAAGGAAGTGTCCTCCTTGGAGACGAGGCCATGGCTTGCGTCAGGGAAAGAAAAGATGCGTGCGGCCAACCAGGGTGCTCCGGGAAGCGGAGAGGCACTCAGAGGGGACGGGTGTGAGGCTGAAGGGCACAGGAGCCAACTCACAGGGGTCCCCGACGAGGGGGGGAAACTGGCGACAGTAAATCTGGCAGAGGGCAAATCTCCAAGAGGTAAGGAAATGTCAACATCCCAATGACAAACCATCCAATTTAAAAACCGGAGTCACATCACCAAAGACGACAGACAAGCAGCCAATCAACTTGAGAAGAAACCGTGAGCCATGAAGGAGAAGCAAGTCCAGATGCCAGGGTGTGATCATCTCACCCCGGCAGTAGCAGCCATGTTCAAAGGGACAGAACATCTATCAGTAATGCAGATGAAAGTCAGAAATATCGTGATTCTATAACCCACTACTCAGTTCCTGTCCTAGAGTCAGGCCATGGATATATATCTGAGCACCCATGTTCATCGCAGCATGAATCACAAGAGCAAAAAAAAAAAGGGGGGGGGTGGAGAACAAGGTAAAGGGGAAGGGAGACCAGCCTGGGAAAAGGTACAGCCAGATGACAAGAGGATAATGACACTCTGTGAAGAACACCACTGGATCATGTATGTAAAAATTACTCACTGCCAACCTAACGGCATCACCCTTTCACCTTAAATACCATGCTGCACTATTTTAAAAGATAAAGCAGAAGAGGTCTGGAGAGAACCGCCGCAGGTTAGAGGAGACCAAGGAGACAGGGTTAAATACAAGACCGTACTTGTGGACTGGCTCTTGGATTAGAAAGTGGGCAGGGTGCCACAGCCAGCCATGCTGCTCTGGACCAGTTGGTCTTGCGCCAGTTTGGCCCGGTGCTGTAGGGAGAGGAGGCACCACGGTTAGGGAGGAAGTGCTCAGTTAGACGATGGTAGTGTGGTTCGGAAGAGGGCACTGGGGTGAGAGGGAACTTTTCAAAGCCCCCTCATACTAATACCTGGATAGCCAGGACCTCTGATCGTAGAGAGTTTCCTTCAAGTAAAGTTAAATATTATAAAATCTACTAGACGGAGCGGAAATAAGAGAGAGGGAGAATATCTACTAAGCACTGTGCTAAGTTCATGAGCTCATTTTATCTCGTCTTCAAAGGAGCTGACGTGGGAATATGATGGTGTGCAGATCACACACCACGAAGCTGAAGCTGGGAGGTTTCCCATTCCGAAGCCACACAGCTGGTAGGTAGGCAGGTGCTGGGGCCAGAATGAGAAAGGCAGCCAGACAGGTTCCAACAGCCTGGGGGGGGCTCCTCCTGACATCCAAGTCAATGAACAGACCCACTTTGTGGTCCACACACCTTGAGCTGTGTCTACATCCACCAGGAATGTAGACAAAGATGCGGCCAGGTGCATCCTGACGGCCAGAGGTCCTGCAGTTGTGTAGAAGCTACTCTGCTTTCTTGACGGCCACCTGAGTGTGCAGAGTGGGTCTGCTCTGGGGGGAGTTCAAGGTGGGCCCTTTCAGAAGCAGACAGCCAGATATACCTCTGGACCTACCTTTACCTTTCTGAATGTGAAGACAAAGCTACTAAATATCTTTGTTCAAGAAGGCGAATTCCTTGATTTCATTCAGTAGGGATTTCCTTTTTTTCTTAATATGGGACTAGAGGGGGTTACAGGGTATAAGCAATTATTAAAACCAAATACACACATATCCACTGCCCCGCTTCCATCCACCCCACCCAAAAACAAGAGAAAAGAAGACCACTGAAAAAGCCAGGGCAGTCGTGAATTGCTGGTGACCTAACTGGGTTGGCACTTAACACTTGGGTTCACACCTATCTTGGAATCTTCTCTCCGAGCACTATCAGAGCACGGTGGCACTGAAACAACGACGCACTGGGGCAGGCAGCGTGTGCGCAAATGACGACGGAATTACTGTGCGCATGTGTATCGACTTCTGAAGTTACGATGACAGCGGTCGGTCTACCGTCCCAGCTCCCTGGTTCAGAACAGTTCCTTGTCACACACAGCACACGGGGGTCTTTCCGTGGCAATCCTGTGAAAGCAGAGCTTTCCAAAAACCACAGCCTTGGGGGAGTCACAAAGACAGCAAACGATGCTCTCCTGAGACGGGCAGCCTGGGAAATTCCCAAGCCCTGGGTCACGTGTGTGCTTGCTTCCCTGTGTAAACTCCACAGGCGCTGGGGCAGTGGACACCCTCAGACAGTCCTCGGTGTGTACCACCCCAAAAGCAAACCCACTGCCATCGGGTCCTGCTGCCGGCGCGTGGGATCCTGCTTAGGATGTCAGAGTCCGTAAGTCTTCGTCAGAGCAGAGAACCTCAACTTTCTCCCAAGGAATGGCTGGTAGGTTTCAACCGCTGACCTTTAGATCGTCAGCCCAAAACTTACCCAGCACCACCACCCAACGCAAAACACCCAGAAACCACTGAGGCAGGTGTCACCCCCATTTTAAAGAGGACGCAGCTAAGGCTTCCTGCATTCATTCTTGGACTCGTCCACTAGTAGAAAAAAACAACTGGAGCCCCCTAATCCAGCATTCCCCCCCACCCCCATCTGCCCTGTGCTGCCCTGCAGTGGCCTGTGGGTTGCTAGGATCCACTGGTTATTCGGCTGCCCGTGATGGACAGGTTTCAAGAGAGGGTCCACACGCAGACAGAGGAGGATGCAGTGAGTATCATTATTTCAAAGTAAGCTAGGGAGACGTGGAGAAGACGGAGAGGAGGAGACTTGAGTCGTGGGTGGAGGGAAGGAGACAAGGGGAAGTGATACAGGCACGATCGCGTCAGACCAGGGGCGCTCAGGCACCGGATGCTTCGCCCCACGCCCCACGGCGGACGCGCTCTGCACACATCACTGGCTTATAGTCTTCCTCCACCCCTTCCATACTTCCCGAGTTCTTTCCAGACCAGAGCTACAATCTAAATCAAAGGGAAGGGCTCCTCCATCCCTTCTAAAGTAATCCTACAAAGCCCAGTGGCCGTGCTGGAGGGCTTGAGCTAACCTTGGCGGCCATGCTCCTGTGCCCACGCCCAACTCTTGCTAGTCCCTGGGCCACCGAGCTTAAGAATACTGTCTTTCTTTTGGGTTTCACCGCTCAGGTCCTTCTCAGCAGAGAGGGAGGGGGGAAAGGGAAAGGATGAGAGAAAGCGCAGCCCTCTCAAATGCTCCAGCGAAAGACCAGGCACCTGGAGGACCAGAAAGGTCTGCCCCTGTGGGCTCCAGCTTGCGAGCCAAGTCCAACAGGCCCTTGCTAGACTCCCCACATCAATCCTGAAGGAAGGAGAAGCCCTGTGTCCGGGCAGGGCATTTTATAAAGTACTAACCCTTACACACGTCCCGGGATTCACAGGGAGCTGTGTGTACCGCTGGGACTGACAGCAGTTCCTCCAGTCCCTGCATTCTAGAAGACCCCGCCCTCCTGAGTGTACAGAAAAACAATAAAAATCGCTCCTGGCAAGGTGTGGTGCTTGTGATCAGCTCAGAGGCAGTCCGTAACTTGAGGACGGCAGCAAGGTCAAAAAGCTCCCTTCCCGAGTGGCGTAGACAAAAATCGCTTAAATAAACAGGACTCCAGCGTCATCCTTTGTGGGAAACAGAAAGAATTCTCCCAAGTTCTCTCCCCCAAATGTATCCCAAACTTAGCTGCTTGCTACACGTGGCGAATGACTATACACTTGGAGGTCAACAGAAGTAGGTCAGGGGCTATTCTCCCTAAGGGTTATCAGCCATCCAGAGCAAGCAGTCACCAGTTTATCCAACAACAAGTAGGACCCACTCCCTTCTGATAAGGATAGTAGTTGTCTGTTTCCTTGTAGGAGACCCCAGAGAAGTCAAGGCCACCCAAGGGAGACCAAGGTTAGGCCGCCATCATGGATCTAGGGTCTGCCCATCTTGTCACATGTATACCTCTAGTTCCACCCATTCCTATGGGCACACCCCGAGCTCATCCCATTCCTGTCACACTCACGCCTGTCGTACATCCCCTTCCTATGATGTGTGTGCCTATTGTACTGCCCCTTCCTGTGACGTGTGGTTACCTATAATCATGTCCCTGTAAGTAGTTATAACCCTTGGTTAGCAATAAAGTTGGGCTCTCAGACTCTCCTGCTCTCGCTCCAGGACTCTCCCCACGAGGACCACCAAGCGGGGCTGAGGTGAGCATGCTACCATGAATTGTGTCTGACTCCATGACTTCAGTCTCTCTTCTATCTCCCATGCTCTCTATGACGTCACTATAATCTTTACTTAGTATCGCCATACAATTGTGCCTCCAGGACCCATGATGATGTGTTGGAGGCCCTCCTTTCCCCCACAACCCTTTCAACCTTTAACAGGACAAGCTTAGCGGAGATCTAAACCAAAAACACCTGCTGTCTTGAGTCCAGTGCCACCCAGTGGCCCCAATGGACCAAGGGGGCTTCCCTGGAGGGTGGGGGGGAGTTGTGTGGGGGGGGGTTGTTCAAAGGCTGAATCTACTTCTGGGAGCAGACGGCCACATCTTTTTCCCATGGAGCGGCTGGTGAGTTTGAAGTGCCAATCTCAGGATTGGTGGCCAACAGCTTTAACTACTGTGCCACCAAGGATCAGGTGGTCTCTGCTTGCCGATTACAAATCAATTCCTATGTTCTCTAAAATGAAAAAACAATCACACACACACACACACACACACACACACACACAAGTCCTCACTGTCATTCCAGCTCCTAACAACCCTGTGGGGCCGAGCAGAACTGTCCCCGTAGGACTGCAAGGCTGTAAATCTTTATTGGAACAGAAAGTCTCATCTTTCTCCTTTGAAGCGGCTGGTGGTTTCAAACTGCTGACCTTGCATGTCACAGCCCGGTGCATAACCACACCACCACCAGGGCTGGCTCTCTTATGTGCTCTACCGATAACTTACATAGGGATCCTAAAGGATAATTAGTTTTTTTGGCTCACGCAATGGAAGTTGTTCTTTAAAGATATCGTGCACCTGAACCCACAAATCCACTTTACGATCACTGAAAGTGAGTTGAGCGGGTACTTTATGCCTCCTTCATGTGATATAAGTAAAACAGCACCATCGAAGATGTGAGATGCACACACACACACACACATATATACACACACACATATACATATATTCCATCACGATTCTAGGAATTACCAGACTGAGGACAAGCTATGTCAAAAGGAAGCTATTATTGGAAGCGGGGAATGTAGGGACAACCTCAGAACACACCACTGATATTTCCACCATTGAATCCATCGCACGTTAAACAAGAAAAGGATGAGGGCGATCACTACAAAGTAAGATTTGCGTCACCAGGCAACCAGAGGCAGTAGGTGGGCTGTTTTGTCCCTGACTGGGGCAGACAAACATTGAGACAACCGGGTGTGATGCCGCCTGGCTGTCACCTCCTATGAAAAAACCACTGTGCTAAGGACTGGATCAGAATGTTTTAATCCTTCCCAGCGAGAGATGTGCACCAAGCACTTATGGGTAGAAAGCTGCATGTCTGACATTTGCTTTAAAAAGACTACAGCCAAGGCAGCCTTGAGAGGGGAAAATAGATTCAATAAGACCAGAGTCATGCTGACAACTGCTCAGTGAGGCAGGAGGGGTGTGTGTGTGTGTGTGTGTGTGTGTGTGTGTGTGTGTGTGTGTGAGAGAGAGAGAGAGAGAATATTTTCACAAAATGAACTTTTTAGGTGATGGTGCCCAGCTATCAAAAGATATAGGGTCTGGGGTCTTAAAGGCTTGAAAGCAAACAGAGAAGAAGCACGCAAGCCTGTGTGAACACAAGGTGTTAAAGGGATCAGGTAGTAGACACCAGAGAACAAAAACCATCATTGTGTGATCACCTTCCCCACATAAATGCTAAAGACGAATGTGTGCATAAGTAAGTGTGGTGAAGAAGGCTGATGGTACCCGGCTATCGAGAGATACAGCGTCTGCAGTCTTACAGGCTTGAAAGTAAACAAGAGGCCATCTAGCCCAGAAGCAACAAAGCCCTCATGGAAGCAGCACACCAACATGTGTGATCATGAAGGGCCGAGGGGACAAGGTTTCAAGCACCAAATGCAGGGGTGGGGGGGAATCATATCATCATGAATGAGGGGAGCACGTGATGGGGACCCAATGCCCATCTGTAGACAACTGGACATCACTTGCAGAGGGGTAGTGGGGAGGAGATGAGTCACTCAGGGTTCAGTGTAACAATAATGAAACTCACAACCTTCCTCTAGTGCTTAAACGCTTCCTCCCCGCAACTATCATGATCTGAATTCTACCTGGGAAGCCTGGTTAGACCAGAGGATGCACAGTGGTACAGATGGGAACTGGAAACACAGGGAATCTAGGACAGATGAGCCCCTCAGGACCAACGGTGAGAGTGGCGATACCAGGAGGGAAGGTGGGGTAGAAAGGGGGAACCGATCACAAGGATCTACATATAACCTCCTCCTTGGGGTAGAGCAACAGAAAAGTGGGTGAAGGGAGATGCCAGGCAGCGCAAGATAAAATAAATAATTAATAGATTATTAAGGGTTCATGGGTGGGGGGAGCGGGGAGGGAGAGGGAGAGGAATAAGGAAAATGAGGAGCTGATTCCAGGAACCCAAGTGGAAGGCGAATTTTGAGAATGGTGAGGGCAACGAATGTATAAGGGTGCTTTACTCAATTGATGTATGTGTGGATTGTGATAAGAGTTGTATGAGCCCCAATAAAATGATTTTTTTAAATGAAGTTTTTAATACAAAAAAGAAGATGCACATTCCAATTCTGAGTCATTTCAGACTAGCTTCCCGGGATTCATGTCACAGATGGGGCTTCTCAAGGGGAGTCTAGAGTACGTCATTCAAACACCACTAGACATTCTCGCCCCCAACTTCCTTCCATCCTCCCTCACCCCCAGGGTCAAATAAAGTCTACTCTGTGGCAGTCTACTCTTCTCAGGCTCCTCTGTCTACACAAGCTGTCGATGCAGCTGCCCTACCGCGGGCCTGGGGTGTCTGAGTGGGCCCGGAACAAGTTCGGAAGGGTTTGGAAACGCCACAGTGCAATCCGCTCGCTCGACAGGTGAAGCGATCGGCCCGCTCGGCGAGGCGCCTCCACCCTTACCTTCCCGTGTTCCTTCCGCACGTGGGAGATGTACACATCCCTCTGCGTGAACAGCCGGTCGCACTCCCAACACGTCCACCCAGGGCTGGCCACTTTCTTGGACTCCGTGGACTTCTTCACAGGGGAGGGGGACTTCTTTTCCAGCTTCTCTTTCCCGTTCATGGATCTGGTGTCGTCCTTGTTTTGATTCGCTGAGTTCTGAGTCGCGGCTTTGATGCTGAGGGGCAAGTTTATGCCCAAGTTCGGAGGCCCTTCGATGCTTTTCAAGGTCCCGTGCATAGACTAGATGACAAAGAGAAAGGACAGCGCCGTCACAGGTGACACCTCGCAAAGAACGAGCCTGTGGGTGATCGCAGGACATGACTGACAGTTCTGCAGGATCGACATTCACTTCTTTAGCGGGTGCAGAAGGCAGCACCCCAGTCAAATAGGCGCTTAAAACAGAGACGGGAGCACTGACGTTCACGATCGATGGAAGCTGTGTGCTCTCAGCTCCAAAAATACTTTGTAAAGCCCCTTCGTTCTGTCATCTTAAAGTCACGAAAGGAAAGAACTCTGCACTGAATCTAAATCAATCTGGCACTCTGTCCTCCTGTAAGGACCAGACCTCTTTTCGAGACGCCGTCTCTGAGCCAAAACAGTTGGGTTTTCCTATCGACTCGAAAATATTAGGCTAGGCTATTAGGTATTTCAGATCCTTGGCCAACCTACTTAACAAACCCTTGGGGTTGGGGTTTTTTAGTTTTTGTATCTTATGTTGGGGGGTAGGGAGGTAGTTATGGTTGTGATTTTATTCTTCCAATCATCCAATCCCTCCCTTCTTCCTGGGAGTGCCCAGACCTGCAAACGATATGCCAAAAACCAAAACAAAAAAAAAACCTCACTTCCATCAAGGTGATTCTGACTCAGGGCGACCCTACAGGACAGAGCAGGAGGGTCCCTCTGGGTTTCCAAGGCTGTACATGTTTTTTTTAATTTAAATGTTTTTCCCTCAAGGCAATAAATTTTTACAAGAACAGAAAGTATCATCTTTCTCCCAAAGAGCAACTGGTGGGGTTGAACCGCCGACCTGCAGCTCGACATGTAACCCCGCGGTGCCAGAAAACAATAGACAGCTCATCCCCCAAAAGCCCAGGTAAATGGCTTAGCCACCAAAGGGGCTTCCACAGCCACTGTCAACTTTAAATTCCCAGGATCTGACTTCACACGGGGTCCGACTGGCGTAATTTGATTCCGACTACCTGCTCGGTTAGTTCAGACAGGACTTCGTCCCAAACAAAATCAGCCAAGAAATCCGCGCCTCTGTGTACAATTTATCTCCGACGAAGGGCTTCTCCCCGCGCCAGTGAAACTAGGAAGCTTCAGATCCTTGAGGAAGAGCATGAAAACCCTTCCCTGGGGAACCCCGGCGCCCTGAGAGCTGACACGGTGTCGCTCTGGACGCCGCCTCCCTCCGCGAGCTGCTACGTTGCGTCACAGCATCTCAGGCAGGGCCGTCTGCTCTCTGAGGCCCCGTCTCACTCTAGGAAAAGGGCCTCTGTACTTTCCTCATGAGCGGGGCTCGCAAGGACCACCCACAGAGGCCACCGCTGAACTGGCACGCACAAGGGCCTGCTCTGAATGGCTACCCGGCCTCCTTTGCAAAGAGAAAATACGGTCAAGACGGGATGGCTCGGTCGCCAACAAAGGAAAAGAGTAGCCTTTGCTTGTTTCTCCGTCTGCAGAGCGGAAGCTTCCTGTGTCCGGGCGCCCTGGCTCAAGACAGATGCCAACTCTACATTTTCAACCGCTTAAGACCCAAAGACACACACACCCTCTGGTTAAAACATCATCTTTGAGTACGTTTGCAGGAAAATTCGGTTTTACCTCCTTTAATAGTTGAAGAGGGCATTTCCTTTCCCATCCCCCTCAGATAACTTTAAAGTGCTAGAGAGGAAAAAACAGCCGATACCAAGGGCTCAGTGGGAAGTAAATGTCTACAAAAGAATGATGGCAACACGTGTACCGATATGCTCGATACAACTGATACATGGAGTGTTGTAAGAGCTGTAAGAGCCACCAATAAAGTGACTTTTAATAAATAAGTAAATAACAGTAGAGTAGCAAAACAGTCTGTCGAGGCAGTGGAAACAATCACTGTGTTGAAATGAGAATTTCTAGTTTATTTGTTCCTACGCTGTTTAACAAATTTAAGAACAAATTTCTTTTTTTGCCAAAGAAATAATATTGAATTCTTTTAGCTCTCCTTTATTGGAAGGGTTGGGGAGACACTTCTTTTAGAATTGGTTTTTCCTAGTTCCTGTAATGGGTTTTTTACCTAAGAGTTTATAAATGTACATTTGGGTAGAATGAGGAAATGACACGAATTTGCTTACACTGGACAAATAAAGAGCTATCTTTAGGGGAATTCGGGAAACCCCTATTCTTAGCCTGTCCTGCTCTCACTTTCTCTTTCTCTGATTTATTCCTCCTTTCACAAAAAACTGAAAAGGCCCAGGTACTGAGCAATATCAACATAATACCAAGAGCTAGACCCATTGACTAAAAATCAAAATGTGACTCTGACCCATCCCCACACCTGGAAATGCAGAACACGACCTTAAGACATTTAGAACACGCTTGAACGGGGCGTACAATGAGAATCACACAGTCCAGTAACAGTTTGGCAGAATAAAAATCATCCTTCCCTCCTGGTGGCCCCAGGATTGTACCTCTCCTGTCTTCAGTCTCTGGAACCTTGTATTCTTTCAAAGGACAAATTAGCACAAGGGAGACCCACGAGTCTACGACTCCCCCCACAGACAAAGAGGTGAGATCCCGAAAACAAACACGTAGAAGACCCCTGAAGAAGGAACCCAGGCCAGACCTCATGCCAGTACCCTGGCTTTTTCATGAGGACATTTTAGTTTCTCACGATCATTCCTCAAATAAGGGCTTGGCAGGATACCTTTGTAATTTTAGCTGAAACCTTTGAAATACCTTAAGAGGCTTTTACAGTGCTTCGGTGAGGGCTGTGGAACTCTAATTCCCGGGCCTTTTATTCACCCTGGGCACGCTGGCCCATCACCAACGCCTTGCCTAGAAAGAATAGACCGTCTGGGCCTTTTTGAGTTCACGGGAAAGAGGAAATTCCTCGATATGAACTTCAGGAATGTGTTCAAAAAAGGAACTTTCTGGGATTAAAGCCCATTCGTGTAGCTACCTTGAGACCAGACCCTTCAGAATGTAATTGTTCTTTAAACCAACCCTTTTTTTTGGGGGGGGGGGGATTAACAAAAGGGAAAGTTTAAGAGAAAGTGATTCCAGTCACCATACTATTGGGCCGGGGTCTTTTTCCTGTTTAAACACAGACCCCTTCCTCGGAGCCAGGTATTGTCTCGGCCGGTGGAGTGGTCGGCCAAGAGGCTGGGGCTCTTCGCTGACCTCAGGGAGTTGAGGAGGTGGGCTCTAAGGGGAGAGGGTGCTGCTAGACTTTCATGGGAAAGGAGATGGAAAGACAACAGAACACTCCCACGAGCCTTCTGGAGTCCCCTCGTTGGGGCGAAGGGAGGATGGTCCAAATTAGACCTGCGCCTTTTATGAAAGACCATGAACAGAACAGGTGCCAAAGACCACGCTACAACCTGGACATTTCATACCCCTCCTTTTTTTTAAAGTTAATTGGCATGCAAACTCTATACACCACTCGCCCCTCCAGAAGAAAATCCAAATCACTGCCATCGTCAATTCCGACTCACGGCCACCCTCTAGGACAGCGGTTCTCAACCTGGGGGTCGCGGCCCCTTTCACAGCAGTAGCAAAATGACAGTGATGAAGTAGCAATGAAAATAATGTTATGGTTGGAGGGTCCCCACCACGAGGACTGTATGAAAGGACGGTGGCATGAGGAGGGTGGAGAACCACGGCTCTCGGGAGCAGACAGCCCTGTTTTCCCCAACGAGGAGCGGCTGGTGGCTTTGAACGGCCAACTGTGGTTAGCAGCACACCACTTAACTCCCTGCTCCGACAAGACTCCGGCAGCCCTGACTGGGGGAGAGGATTAACGAAACGAAGACGCTCCAGGGACGTCCGTGATACACTAACATAAGGGAGCCAGGGGCGGCTGTCTGTTTTGTAGTTCGTGCAGCGTTAAGAACGTCCAGCCGCAAGCCATCTCGGGCCCTAAGATCATCCACGGTGGTCAACATCACACCTGACCAACGAACGGAGGCCCTTCCGGTCATCACCACGTCAGGGGTCGGTTCAGCAGTTTGACCAAACCAAGCGGGCTCATTTTTTTTTAAGCTAAATGTTTTGTATGGCCCATGAGCCAAGATGCTCTGAATTGCCAAATGGCCCTTGGCAGAAAAAAAGGCTCCCCACTCCACCCCCACAGAGAGGATGGCGGTGTGTGCTGGCTGGTCTTGTCTGCCCTGCAGGTGAGGTCGACAACCACAGAGGAGGTGCACGCGGACAAGGATGCTCACACCGTCCCTTTCCCGGATCCAGCTCCACCAGCCGAGCGTCCGCCTAGACCGCTGGGTGATACTGCGATGGGCATGAAGGAGGGGGGGGGGGGAGTCGCGCGCACACACCTTGATGTGGTCCATCATGAGCTGCTTCTGTGCGTACAAGAGGGAACAGTCCGGACACTTGAAAACAGACACCTTCTGGTTGTCAATGTGTTGGTCAAAATGGCGATACAGCAGGGCTTGCAGGGTAAACACGGTGTCGCACATGGAACATTTATATATTACTCTACAACACAAGAAGGCAGGAGACAGCGTCAGTTGGCCTGCTCCCTCAGGTCCTGGGGGCAGCTACGGCACATCCCGAGCACAGCAACGACCCAGGGGACACGGCGACTCGGCTGGGAACCGACAAGTCAAAGGGGACCGGTGCAGCACAAACACCTATCGCTCCATCTTAGCACTTGGGGTCGAGGCAGCCAACTAAGCAGGCCCTTCACTGTTCACCCCGCCTTCACTGCTCCGAGTTACACCCAACCGTGCTCTCATGAGAGCCGGTTCTGATTTCCTTTCCTGGAGGCTCTCTTGTAAGCATCGAGGGAGGCTGTGTGGGACTTCACAGTCCGGTCCACCGGGACATCCTGCTTCGACACAGATTTTGACTCATGGGTACAGTAGGCCCGCTTGACTCCTAGGGCCGAGCTAACAAGACTGGCCAGTCCCCATGTGATAGGGGCCATGTCCACACCCACTGTCGATGCAGGAGGCCCACACCAGTAGGAAGACATAGACAAGAAAGCCCACACCACTGGTAACGCTTGAAGCTGACTGTGCCGCAGGCGGGTTTAAAACCCCCGCTGTCCCGCTGTGGCTTCTCCTACTAAAGGGATCCCACGCTTGCTACCTTCCAGACTCAGAAGCTCTGGGCTCTGCGGACAAAGTACGCCCTACCCACCAGCACCCACCACACAAGCTTGGGCATGAGATGGCTGGGGTGGTTGAAGCACCGACGCTCCCCCGCCACCAACCTCTTGTCACTTGTGGCAAGCTCACCGCCCTTGCAGGAGGCTCCACGGCCCCTCTGAACAATGGGCACAAAGGATTCTGGGGGGCGAGCGGCTCCAGAAAATGTCGGAGGAAAGCAAGGCTGAGTGTGAAGGTCAGAGATGGAAAGGGCAAGACATCCAACGTGTGCACAGCAGAGCTGGCGAGAGGGACCATGCAAATGCGCTTGTCTTTCTTCTCTGGGTCTTCTGAATCCCCCTCTTCCCCCACAATCCTCCAACCACACTGCACATCTCACCGGGTCAAAACAAACGCATGCATACACTATTTGTTTTTCTAGCCCAGGGCAAACACATGCATTCACCAGCATTTTTTAAAAATGGTAACACTAAGATTTGAGGGCAGGGTCACGGTCCTAGATTTCTATTATATTCATCCGACACGGAATACAAACCCACAGAAATGCCGGTTATTTTGTGATGGCAGCTGAACCGATCACACCAAGGAAGATGGAGCCCCTCACCACTCTCTGGAAGAACGGGAGCTTGAGGGTTTTGCTGACGACTCAAAATGACGTGGGACCTGATGCCGAGCCGAGGCACACAGGGGACGGACGAGTCACTACACCTGGAGACTGGGAATCGGTGGGGGCAGAGGCACAGGGCTCACGGCACGGCGCCTTAACCCCGCTGAAGCTCATTCTTTTTGGCCCAGAAGCCGCTTGTAAATCTACACGGGCTGTGTAACACCACCAGCACAGCCGGTGTCCTCTGTTTAATAAATATCTTCAATTACTGACTGAGAGTATTTCTAGAAGGAAAATCCTGAGTCGAAAGGCTTCCGGGAAGAAGAGACTAGAACCATGTGCACACGGGCACATGACGCTCTGACAGCAGGCAGCTCCCCAAGCACCCGGTCTTGGCTGCCAGAGAGCGGCCTCCACCAACAGGCCCAAGAAGTCCTTATGGAAATGGAGCGAGAAGTCTTGTGTCTGTTGTCCTCAAACACGGATGGGGACGCCTCCAAAGGAGATGGGAGCCCAATGACAGGGCGCACCAGGGGCAGAGAGGAGAAACGAAAATGGAGCATCCAAACGCACAAGTTGAGAATGTCGGATTGCAAATCACTGAATGACACTGGTATCCTTGAGTGCTCGCTGACATAATTAAGTAAATGAACAGCCGAGGGACTTGCATCTACTTAAACAGCAGCAAGCTATTCCTGGGCAGCCATTACTCCCACCACCACCACTATCAACACCACCACCACCACCACTATCAACACCAACACCAACACCACTATCAACACCAACACCAACACCAACACCACCACCACCACCATCAACACCAACACCACCAGCACCACCACTATCAACATCACCATCACCACCACCACTATCAACACCAACACCACCACCACCAGCACCACAGTGGTACCAGTTGGGAAGGAAATAACCATACCAGGTGTAAAGGTAGGGATGATGGCTTGATAAGGGGTAAGTTGCTGGTGAACCGTGTAACCCAGATGACACTAATGCAGACGGGCAGGAGAGAAAGCTGGCAGACACAGCGTGAAAATGCTAGCATCATCGCTAGGGCAGGCGGGCAGGGGATGTGCCTCCTGATGTCATGACGGAGCAGATACCAGCCTCGCTGTGGCTCCCCTGCCAGAGCCCAAGTATGAGAGAGCACAGATGGACCAGGTGCCAGGCCATCCTAGGAACCAAACACCTGTCTCCTCTAAGACAGCAGACACACGAGGAAGGGAAAGACGGGCCTGCTTGAGGTGGCAGGAGACTGAAGACGCATGACAGATCAAACCAAATGCGTTCCTGGAAAGACCTTGGCCCAGAGGGCGTGGGGGAGACCTGTGGAGCCTGCTGCAGGAATCCAAGTGGATCCTGTGGGATCTGTGAAGGGTGGTAACGTCACGGTCCTTGACTTCCTGCCTGGGGAGGCGCTGTACGGTGGCAGTGCAGCCAGTAGGTTGGGGGCAAGAGAGACACCCTGAAGGACGTGGGTCACAATGTCCCCATACTCTCTTTTCTCGCAGACTGAGCGGAAGAGGGAGGAACATGAAGATGGGTAGAACACGCGTTGTAGGCGCCAACTGGAAGGGCTGAAAGCAGGGAAGCAGGAGTTCTCCGTCCTGGTCTCTCGACCTCCATTTCTCCAGAATTGAAGCTACTAAACATCCACACACTCCGTGAGGTACAGATAGAGCATGAGCCTGGAGCACACCCTCCAGCAATGGGGGGGGGGGGGAGCCACAGGGGCAGAATAGCCCAAGTGGGGGGAGCACACGTGGGGGGAGGGACGGGCGTGTGTGATTCCACATAGGCAGCTCCAAGGGGCCGGCAGTCAGGGAGACCTCCCAAGCTGGCAGGATTCCTGGGTTCAGGAAGCAGCAAGGGGCGGCTGCTGCAGACAGCCGAGAAGGGCTTTTTTTGAAAACCAAAGCAAAAGGCCTGAATAGCCTGTCCATATGCACAAGCAAACGAGCAGCAGGGTTAAGTGCACTGTCACAATGATGGAGAGGGACACAGAGAGAACGCGACAGGGCGAGAAGGGTAAAGCCAAATGCCTACACCCACCGATATCAAACTCACCAAGCAACAAAACTATTTGAAAGGGGTGAGAAATAAGCAAACAGAAGGCCCTGGGGGTGTGCAACCGGTTAGGCATTGAGCCGCTAATCAAAAGGTTGCAGGTTTGAACCCACCAGTCACTCCTAGGAAGGAAGATGAGGCTGTCTGCTCCCGTGGAGATTTACCAGTCTCAGAAACCCCGAGGGTCAGTTCTCTGCCCTACAGAGTGGACAGCACTTGGAATTCACTTGACTGCAATAGGTTGGTTTGGGGTTTTTTTTTTAAACCTCTGACTTGCTGTAGAGACCTCTTATAATAATGGGGTGAGACTGCCACTTACTGACTCCCAAAGAGGTCACCCACACACTCATGCCCTGGCCAGTCCAAGGGCCCCTGCCTCCACCAGGGCCGTGAAGGCTACCATCATTTCTCAGGTGGGACACGGGTCCCGTCAATTCAGCGGTGTTGCCTCCCCCCACTCCTCAGGGCCACGATTCCAAATGTGCATGTGTTCTGTTTCTTAGAAGTTTGCCCCAAAGCTCTCTCTGTCTTATCTGATTGTTCACACCCGGGAGCTCTCTCTCGCTTCTCATCTTCAGCAAAGCTGGAGGCGGCATACCAAAGGAAAGTCAAAAAGCACCCAGAGAAGTTGCTGTCAATCAGATGCCATAGAAGCACTAACACTAAGCAGACATGAAAACAGCCGTAGTACTGTAAGCGATAGTAACTGACATTCAGCTAGTCCGGCAGAGGGGAACGGGCGCGGAGGTCCTCATTCAGCGGGAAAGCCGAAGCGGGGTGCTCCAGCCAAGAGCTACCACAGCCACAGAAACAGAGATGGGGTTACTATATGTCAGAATGGGCGGTGGGTTTAACAGCAGGGACCCACACCCAACCACACACTGGAAAGCAAGAAGCAATGTGCTCAGGACACTGTCCAATAGCAAGTTCTCCAGGACCGTCTGCCGAAGAAATAAAAACCTTACGTCTCGCTCTTCAAATTCAGGGGCACGGAGGAGACGGAGAGTGGGCAAAGATGAGATGTTTTAGGCAGCCACCCAAAGCTAAGCCCCAACCTACTGCTGTGGACTTGATGCTGACTCATAATGACCCCAAAGGACAGGGTAGGATTGCTCCCCACGTTCCTTACAGAAACAGACAACCTCGTTTTTCTCCCTCTGGGCAGCTTAGTGGGTTAGAACCGGTGACCTTTCAGTGGCCAGCCCAGCATTGACCCCACAGCCCTGTGACATCCACCGATTCACTAGGGAAATCAGAGGGGGGAAGGAGGTATATTTTTGACATTAACCTTACACTTTAATAGAAGTAGTTAGTGAACAGTGGTGAGAGTAGTGATACCGGGAGGGTGGGGTGGAAAGGGAACTGATTATAAGGATCTCTATATAACCTCCTCCCTGGGGGAAAGACAACAGAAAAGTGGGTGAAGGGAGACGTCGGACAGTGCAAGATATGACAAAATAATAATTTATAAATTATCAAGGGTTCATGAGGGAGGCGGGAGGGGGAGGGAGAGGAAAAAATAAGAAGCTGATGCCAGGGACTTATGCAGAGAGTAAATGCTTTGAGAATGATGAGGGCAATGAATGTACAAATGTGCTTCACACAATTGATGTATGTATGGATTGTGATAAGAGTTGTATGAGTCCCTAATAAAATTACTTTAAAAAAAAGAAGTAGCTGGTGAAACTGAATCATTTGCCTAACTATTAACCCAACCCTGCTAGGAGATTCTTTACCCACCCCCTGTTTTTTTCGGGTGAGGGAGGGTGACTTCCTCATTTAGGGCTACCCACCTAAATAGAACAGAGATGGGTTTAGTGTGAAAACGCAGCTTTGGGGCAAATGTGGGTCACCAGCACGTTGCAGGGATCCCCAGTGGCTTATACAGACGGTGAGGTGGCCGGCAGCCCCGTCAAGTCTGGCAAAGCCAGCAGCCTTGAAGCGACAGAGCCTATGGGCAGAGCAGCCTAGGTGCGAGGGCTCTGTTCCACAGAGTACCGGCCATCACACGCTTTATAAGGAGGCCAAAACCTCCTCTCCAGGCAGGTGCAATGACATTTCCCCAAACCGAGCGGCACAGCCAGCTACATATACCATGGCACACTCCAAGCTCCTCCCCCACGACGCCCTCCCTTGATTCCGGGAGCAACTCTAGTGCCCTGTGATTAAGGAAGTCCACACTGCTACCAAGACAGCCAAGATAAAAAGGAAGAGGGCCAGGAGCATCTCATCCAGGGCGTGCACACAATCAGAGAGGGCCGTGATAAAGAGACCCTCCATGCTCCAAGAGAGGGGCTGGGTCCTGCCCACTTCCAAGGTCACCCTGTTTAAGCCTCAGCCTCACTCTGGGATGAAAGCAGCTCCTCACTCGAGGATGCAAGGGGTGGAGGAGGGAGACTTGTAAAGAGCTCTGTAAGAACACGGGGGCTGGGTGGGGAGGTTCCTGCCTGGCTCCGTGCTCATGCTGGGCCGCTCAGGCAACAGGTAGCCTGGTGAAATACTGAGTGGAGAGGAAGGAGTTAAAAGAGCCAGAGGACAGAATTAAGATCCCCCGCCCACTCACTGCCTCCAGGTAGATTCCCACTGGTGGAGGCCCTGTACCAGATCTCTGAGGCTGCCTCCTCTCCCCAGGAGCGGCAGGTGGGTGCAAACTTTGGACCTTGTGGTCACTGTCCGACACTGACTTGACAGCAGCCACCACCGCTCTTGAAATTCAGACCATGATTTAAAAAATAACAATGAAGTTGTTTTCCCCGCAAATCAAGGTTCCAAAGTGAAAGTCAATAATCAGTCTAAAACCGACGTAACAAGTCTACCCGGAAAGGAAGATGCTCTGGAAAGATTTCCAGGGAACGGTTTCTCTTGCTTCTCCGAGAGTTTACTTGTGGCGATCATCTTCAAGGAAAGAACCAAAGATGCATTCACCTAATGGGCGAAACTCGGTAATAGAGGACCGGAAACGCGGGGCGGACGGGTTGTGTTGCTGAACAGAAAATGGAGTTGGCTCTGTAAACCTTCATCCGATTGACCATAAAGCATTTTTCTAAAAGAACACTGATAAACGTTTCCGGCTCCGTCCACTTTACCAAGTACACCTACTCTCTCCTCTAGGCAGTCAGTCTCAAAGCAGAAGCAAAACCAAAAACAAACCACGGCCGCTGGGTCCAGTATGACTCCCAGAGAGCCCGCAGCACAGGGCAGAACTGCCTGCCCGGGGGTCTCTGACACGGTGACTCTGCGGAGTAGCCAGCCTCGACTTTCTGCCAGGAAGCAGCCGCCGGGTTCCGGCCTCGGACTCCCTGGTCAGCAGCTCAGCGTGCACCCACCCCATCACCAGGGCTCCTGCTCACATGACCGCACGCGTGGCGGACACGCACTTTTTGCTGTTTTACAGACTACAGGTGTCTGGCAACCCTGCGCTGGCCAAGTCTACTGACCCTGTGCACCCGACAGCATGCGCTCCCTGCACGTCTCCATGTCGCCTGGTGGCAAGCCACACCACGGCACACGTCTTCGTCATGCTACGGCACCGTCAGGAGGACAGTACAGGGCGGGACATTCCCCGTGCGGCAGGCAACCAAACAGCTCACGTGGCTCGCTAAGTGGCGACGTCCGCTTTCCTGCGGTGGCCTCTCGGAGGCCTGCCCGCATTCCCGGCGAGATGACTTACTTGGGTTCTCCTATCTTGATGCCGGGGTGCTGTGTGTAGGCATGCGAGTGTGTACTTGGGGCAGACTTGAACGCCATGGGGCAAATGGGACACTTGTAGAAGACTTCACAGTGGGAACCTTGGATGTGAGACTTCAGGGCAGCCACGTCTGAGTACACAACGTTGCAGTGCACGCACCTGTCGGGAAGATAAACAGCTGGTCAGACGTGCAACCCCACTGGGCCAGAGGTAGGTAAAACACGGGGTGTGTCGCCAACGGCCCCCGCTGGGGTCCTCGCGGCTTCAGGAGAAGCTTGTTTTCGTTTTTTTCGGCCGCTTGTAAGAGATTGTGTTGTTCTTAACTGCTTCTGAGCGACGGTCAGGAAGAAGCACAGCAAAACTCAAATGGTCAGGAGTTGAAGCCCCGTTATGGCTGCGAGGGGGTCCGCGTCCAGACTGGGCTGAGGGGAGACTGATGGGTTGGGGCACATCGAGACTGCGGACACACTTTGGCAGAAGATGCCTACAGACTGACCCGACCTTCCTGCCCAGCCCCAAGACCCATGGTGCCTTTCCCAGTAGGAAGAACTGTCACTTTCCAATATAACAAGTCATCAAGAAGACAAACAGAGAGGGGCAGGTGAGGAGTGGCCCCCAAAGGGTCTACCAGACCCACCTACAGTCTCCCAGTCCACCCACCCTGCTCAGTGGAGCCAAGCCGGAGCTGGAGCTACAGGGGCCCTAGGGCAGAGATGGCCAATCACCCAGGTTCTTATCTCCTGGAAAGTACGGGGGGGGGGGGGGGGGGCTTCAAAACACTCATGGGAAAATGCCGTTAAATGTAAGGTCACTGACACAGGTGGAAGAAACTACGTCTGAGTGACAAACTTCTGACGGAGAAACGGACGTCCTTCCAACAAGCACCTCTCTCACTACCTCCCTTCCTGCTGGGGTTTGTGACCCTTTGATGGCCACCTTCTTTCTGTCCCTCTCCCACTCAGACTCTGAGCGGCACTGTCTGGTGGCACTGTCACCCTTCTTAGTTCGTGTGTGGAAAGACCCCCTCACTGCACACTCTCCCGGAACAGAGCCCTGTAGGAAGGGAAACTGTGGACAGTAGAATGCAGGTGAAGAAGACGAAAAAGGGGGCACTGATCTGGGGCCAAAAGTTCTGCCCAACGAGTGTGCTGGAGAAGGACACACGGGGGAGCTTTCCGTGTGGACAAGATCAAGTGAAGGGCCGACCAGGGGCTCAAGTAGAAAGAACATGTTTTAAGAACCATGGTGGCAGCAAATGTACAAATGTGCTTGACACAGTGGATGGATGGAAGGATGAATGGTGATAGCTGTACAAGCCCCCCATAAAATGATTTCAAAAAATAAAATTTTAAAATATCGTTTTGTTGGGGGCTCTCACAACTCATTACAACCGATACATCAGTTGTGTCGGGTATATCTGTGCATATGTTGCCATCATTCTTTTCTAGACATGTATTTTCTATTGAGCCTTTGGTATCAGCTCAACACTAGCTGATTTTCCAATACAATGTCTTACCTTTTTTTAAAATCAAGACTTCAAAAATGGCAAAATTCATTACTCAAATTCTGAATTAAACAGAACCTGATCAATGACCAAAAAAAAAAAAAAGTGAAGGGCTGCGGTATTTACATAATCTGGTGTCAATCTGAGAGGATTAAGAGTGATGGGGCGGAGTCTAGCCTGTCAATCAGGTCATAGCTTGATGACCTCATTTGGAGGCACTAAGGAGATAAATAGCTCACTGGAGGTGGGACACAGGCTCACTCCCTGGGAGACATTGCAGCTGACAAGACACATGGAGCTGCCTCGTTCCCTGAGCTGCAGAGCCACGTGGAGACCCCGTCAGCATTGATGCCTCTACTGCCAATGGATCCACAAGAGTTTCCACCCACTAGTCTGTGATCTTCCTGCATTCGGGATCACTGCATGTGTTTCGTGAGTCTGAAGAGGAATCTATAGTTTGGTATCAGACATAGTGACTAATATCAAACTTAAGGACTTGATCTGGGCAGGGCTGGGATGCTTTTTCAATATTTCATTGCTCTTGTATATAAAGCTCTCTCTTATACACATGAGCGTCTATGAATTTGTTTCTCTAGTCTACCCGGACTAACACATGGTCCTTCTCTACTCCGACTGAGCAGGAGGGCCGTGTGTGCCGGCAGAGGCCCAGAAAGGCATGTATTCTTGCAGGGATGAAAAACGCTAGACGCATGACAGATGCAGGCTTCCCAGGGGACAAGAGGAAAAGCTACACAAGCCGATCCAAGCCACACCCCACCACACACACACAGCGTGGCCTAGAATGGTGGCCCCATGGACCCTCAGGTCACTTATCCAGGAGAGAGATTATTACCAGCAAGCCTTGCTGCATTAACACCCCAGCAGGATTCAAACGGCCCTAGTGTGGAGGAGCGGGGTTCCCAGAGGTTCGGTTCCTCGGGTGTCCCCGGAAGCCCGTGCGCCCAGGGAAGGAGGTTGGCCTTCGCTCGGGGGCGAGCATACTGACCGGAAGCCGACTCTCCGCGTGTAGTGCAGACAGTTCTTGGTGACGTGGCTCTGGAAGTGCACGGACCTGCAGATGGCCCCGCACTCGGGGCAGGTGTAGGGAGATTTGTGCTGATGGATCCTCTGATGGGACGAGAAGCTGCACTGGTTGGGGAGCAACATCTGGCAGATGGTACAGGTCTTCTAGACAAACCAAAGGGGAGAAGGTTTGGCCCTGCGGGTGTCAGTAACCCTCAACAGTCACGCAGCCCTCCAGTCAAGAGACTTCCAAGACTGCCCCAGCCTGAGGAGACAGCCAAAGTCACGGCTCAAGGTCATGTGCAATGTTCAACAGCAGGCAGAAACAAAACGACCTGGACAACGATGCCAACTCATGCCGACCTGTAAGCAAAGCAGAAGGGCGGCTTTGGGGAGAGGCCCAATACTGCAGCTTCTGCACCCACTTACTTCATTGAGGAGACGCTACACATTGTGTTCGCAGTTCAAGTTTGTTGGCGGCAACCCTGTCTTTATCAGCGGGTATTCTTGACTGTAGTCATGTCCTGCTAACTCATAAAATGCCGCCTTCAAGAGAAGCGAACTAGCGGCTAAGTCAATTTTAGTCATCTCGATGACACACTATCTTCGCCATGGAAATGCCAGAGGGAATCTGCTGTCTAGACTTTCCCCAGAATCAAGACACCGAGAGGAGAGAGCTATTCAAAGACTAGCCACAGACACTAGCTGCTCTTTTCAGCACATGAATTACCCTTTCCAGGGAAGAGCCAGCCAGGTTACAATCTATAATTAAAACCAAGAAACTCCATTTCCAACACATAAATTTTGACTATAAATTGAAATTTTATAGAGCTGATCCCACATGAAATAAAATTAAGACCGAAATCCTCTCTCGCAAAAGCTCTGCACCATTAACTAGCCAGGGGAAAAAATGGAAACCTACAAGTTTCATCCCTGGATATGTAAACACAGAAAGGAACCAACCATATCCACCACCACTGAAGTCGATTCCACTCATAATGACCCTACAGGACACAACAGAACTGCCGTGTGGCATTGCCTCCAACACGGCCATCTGCTCAGAAGCCGTCTGTCTCAGCTTCCTCTTGTCCAGCATCCGGTGGGTTTGAGAAGCTGACCTTCTGTTTAGCAGGTGAGTGTTCTAAGCACTGTGCCACAAGGGGCCCTTCAGGTACGGACTGAACGAGACGTATCAGCATAAAAACCCTGAGAGCCAACCGAAGACTGATGATCAACTGAGGATTGTGTTCAGCCCAAAATGAAACCTAACATAAGATGGGCCTGAATACAATTTATACTTTTGTTTAAAAACAAGGTATTTACTATCTTCTAAAACAGCGTTTTCAACCTGTGGGTCGCAATCCCTTTTGGGGTCAAACAACCCATTCACACGTGTTACCTAAGACCACTGGAAAACACATATTTCCGATGGTCGTAGGAACTGAGACACCGATCCTCTATCGTCTCCAGGCGGGCCCACCCACAAGCAGATACGCCCACAGATGAGTACCCGGCGTGAAGACTGACCCATGCTACACCATGCTTCAAGACAAAATTTCATTGATTTGTCACTAGAAATAAATATTTCACAATATATAATGACATGTTGGTTTTTGTGATGAATCACTATGCTTTTGTTGGGTTCAATTTGTAACAATGAAAACATATCCTGCTTTTCAGATGACAATCCATAACAGTAGCAAATGACAGTGATGAAGTAGCAACCAAAATAATTTTATGGTCTCGGGGAGGAGACAAGCCAGTCAAGGTGTGATGTAGCAACCATGAAAAAAACAACTTTCCTCTAGTTCCTAAATGCTTCTTGCCCACCCCACCCCCCACACCCACTGTCGTGATCCGAATTCTACCTTGCAAGTCTGGCTATACCAGAGGATGTGCACTGGTACAGATAGGAACTGGAAAAACAGAGAATCCAAGGCAGATGATCCCTTCAGGACCAGGGGTGTGAGTGGTGATACTGGGAGGGTAGAGGGAGAGTGGGTTGGAAAGAGGGAACCGATTACAAGGAGCTACATGTGACCTCCTCCCTGGGGGACGGACAACAGGAATGTGGGTGAAGGGAGATGTCGGACAGGGCAAGATATAACAAAATAATTATTTATAAATTATCAATGGCTCATGAGGGAGGAGGGAGCGGAGAGGGAGGGGAAAAAATGAGGACTTGATGCCAGGGGCTTAAGTGGAGAGCAAATGTTTTGAGAATGAAGAGGGCAAAGAATGTACAGATGTGCTTTATGCAACTGATGTATGTATGGATTGTGATAAGAGTTGTATGAGCCCCTAATAAAACGATTGTAAAATAATAATAATGTTGTGGTTGGGGGGTCACCTCATCATGAGGAACTGTATGAAAAGGTGGCAGCATGAAGAAGGTTGAGATCCACTGCTCTAAAATGAGAGAAAGCCTGGTGTAGTGCGTTACATGTTGGGGGCTGCTAACCTCAAGGTCGGTAGTTCAAACACAGCAGCCCCGCCACAGGAGAAAGAGGAGGCTGTCTGCTCCGGTAAAGGGGTACCGTCTCAGAAACCCACAGGGGTGGTTCCACCGTCCAAAAGGATCACTGCAAGGGGGCTTGGTTTTCTGTCCTTCTGGATTTTTAAAAAAGACTTTATTAAAACCAGACACAGAAGCCTCAAAGCAGAGGCTCTTGCTGAGATTTTGAATGCTCTTTTATAATGCCAACGAAGTAGCTGCCTTCTTTTTAAAAAAAAAAAAACTGTTCTTTTAGCTCTCACACCAAGCCCCGACATTAAGGTTTTTAAACTTTTGAAGACAACCACGCTTCCACTTGTTTGGACTGAACATGCACGTCGCATCCTGCATAAGCAAACCACCAAAAAAAACCAAAAAAACCCGAGGGCCCTGGTGTGATAGGAAAGCTTTCCCGGGCTAAATTTAAACTCCATTGTGAATCAGACTGCAGCTGGGCCTAAATTCTACGCTTCACACAGAAGAGACAATTCAGCTTCTTGGAAAAAGCTCAACTGCTTTGCCACCCACGTGGAGCTGGGACCAAAATGTGACTTCCAGCAAGGAACTGCTGGCTAAGAGACGGGAGGAGGGGAGTAGAGAAGGTTTAGCTGGCCAGACCCCAAAACGCCCTCCTTCGCCCACCAGTCCTCGAAGGCTGGAGACGAGAGGGTATCACGCGAAGGAGGGCAGCAGTTTACCATCCCAGGATGACTTTGGGTCCCAAACTCCCTCGTGCCCACAAGTACCTAGCCATGTATTTACATCACCCGATAAAAACCCACTCTCTCGCCTTGCTGTCTGGGGTCCTCCGCCCCGGAGCTAGCGTGTCTCAAGAGCTGAGAATCTCTCTGGGTTCCACTCAGCGGAGCGCGTCAGACTAACTAACGCTTCCCCATGACCATCTCACGAAACGAGTCTTCTAACTAGAGTCAGCGGGCCACTCTAAGACTCTGCTAGCGTCCACAGGATCGTGTCTGCCTGACGACTCGGGTCTCTCCCGACCTTGGCCACCCAGTCGACTCTCGCTCGGGACTGGACGCGTCTGAATTTCCACGGGCATCTCAGAATGGCTACAGCCAAGCTTCTCGACACGACAAAAGTCAGAAGTCTGTATACATTTACATGTACTTTTAGCATGCCTATATCTATACCGAAGTAGACGATGAATAGGATATTCGACCACGTACCAAGCACCTTAAATACTTTTTCTCATTTCATCTTCGTAAACTCCACAAGCACCACTCCCCCTCTCAGCTCCCCCGCACCCCCTACTCGTGGCAGCTTGCAGGCTGCTTCTGATGCTGGAAGCTCGGTCAGGGGGGTGTATTCGAAGCACTCACGGAGGACAGGTTCCACCAAAGCTTCCCGGCCAGGACAGGCTAGGAAGAGCCTGCAACCGACTTCTATGGAAACTGGCCAGGGACAACTTGATGAGTATCAGCGCAACACTGTCTGATAAGGACGAGAAGATGCGCCCCATAGACGGGAAGTGATTACAGTGGGACTAGAACCTACCTCCTCAAAGGGGAGCCGACCCCGTGACAGATGGCATAAAGCTTTGGGGACCTTGATTTGTCTGTCGATGTGTCGTGAGTCAAGCACGCATCCATCGTGAGGAAGGGAAAACACAAGAGATGAAGCTAGGCCGGTAGGAGGTTGTGAAAAATGCGTCGGGACGCAGCGAGATCCATGACTGAGACATTCCTCGGCTCATATGGACTGCCACTGGGCATTCTGAAGCAGGCCACCACACGGTCGGCCGAGCCCAGAAGGACAAACGGAGGAGGAACGGTGCTGCGTTCATCAATCATCAAAATAGATGTCGGAGCACAATGTTGTCTTAAAGGATAAATTTCAAGTCCATTCCTGAAGTGCTGCCACCAGTGTGCGGATGTGGTCCACACGCCTACAAGGAAGACCGGCAACGAGAACGCTTCTTCAAACTCACGTGCCAACCACAAAGATGAAGACATCCGAAGATTTCCACCCACGCTCAGAGGTCTGAAACTGATCTCACATGCTATCCGGCTGCAGTGGTGACGACCAGTGATCAGAATGCCATGGCTGGAACAGAGGACAGGCAGCTGAAGAGTCGACCCTGGCGATGCAAACAACCCCAGAGGATCGCAAGAGAGGGCTTTTCCGGGTGAACAAGCAAATGTGGCGAAGAAAGCTGATGGTGCCCGGCTATCAAAAGAGATAGTGACTGGGGTCTTAAAGGCTTGAAGGTAAGCAAGTGGCCATCTAGCTCAGAAGCAACAAAACCCACATGGAAGAAGCACACCATCCTGTGCAATCATGAGGTGTCGAAGGGATCAGGTATAAGGCATCATCAGAACAAAAAAAATCTTACCACAGTGAATGAAGGGGAAAGTGCAGAGTGGAGACCCAAAGGCCATTTGTCGGCCACTGGAGATCCCCTCACAGAGTGGTCTAGGGGAGGAGATGAGTCAGTCAGGGTGCGATGTAGCACCAATGAAGAATACAGCTTTCCTCCAGTTCCTAAATGCTTCCTACCCCACCCCCCACCCCCAATCATGATCCGAATTCTATCATGCAAGTCTGGATAGAGCAGAGGATGTACACTGGTGCAGAGAGGAGCTGGAGGCACAGGGAATCCAGGGCGGCTGATACCTTCAGGACCAGGGGTGTGAGGGGCGATACTGGGAGGGTAGAGCGAGAGGGGGTTGGAAAGAGGGAACCGATTACAAGGATCTACATGTGACCTCCTCCCTGGGGGATGGATAGCAGAAAAGGGGGTGAAGGGAGACGTTGGACAAGGCAAGATATGACAAAATAATAATTAATAAATTATCAAGAGCTCATGAGGGAGGGGGGAGGGGGGAGGGAGGGGGAAAAAAGAGGATCTGATGCAAAGGGCTTAAGTGGAGAGCAAATGCTTTGAAAATGATGAGGGCAATGAATGTACAGATGTGCTTTACACGATTGATATATGTATGGATTGTGATAAGAGTTTTATAAGTCCCTAATAAAACATTTTTAAAAAGGAGAGGCCTTTTCGAGAAAAAAGGCATCGTCACGGAGAACATCCTTTTTCAACAACCTGAACTGCACCTATACAAGTGGACCTTGCCAGATGAAAGATACAGGATTTAAATCGACGACATCTGTGAAGAGAGACCACAGAGAAGCTCAAAGTCATCGGGTAGAAGAAGGGTCCAAGGCCACCAGTAGGTGCTTATTTCATCACCAGTTGCTTATCGGCGAGTTCATGTTGAAGCATGAAGATGAAAAGAACTGCATGAGAGCCAAAAGAGAGTCGTGAGTGTACATACAGCCACCTGAATCCAAGGACCACCTCCAGCACAGATTTGTGGTGAAGAACGGATGGGGCCCGGCTATCTAAAGATACAGTGTCTTAAAGGCTTGAAGGTAAACAAGAGGCCATCTAGCTCAGAAGCAACAAAGCCCACATGGAGGAAGCACACCAGCCTGTGTGATCATGAGGTGTCGAAGGGATCAAGTATCAGGCATCAAAGAACAAAAAAATCATACCGTTATGAATGAGGGGGAGTGTGGAGTGGAGGCCCAAAGCCCATCTGTAGGCAACTGGACATCCCCTAACAGAAGGGTCGTGGGGAGGAGATGAGCCAGTCGAGGTGCAGTATAGCAACGATGAAACATACAACTTTCCTCTAGTTCTTCAATGCTTCCTCACCCCAGCCCCACCCACAATATCATGATCCCAATTCTACCTGCCAGTGCTGAGATGCTTTGATCACCACTGGATCCACATGACTTTCCACCCACTGGCCTGTGATCTTCCTGCATTTGGCATCATTGCATGAGTTTCATGAGTCTGAAGAGGATGTTATCGATTGGTATTGGATATAGGGGCTAATATCAGACTTATGGATTGGCTCTGGACTGGGCTGTTTTCTCAATATTCAATTGCTCTTGTACATAAAGCTGTTTCTATGGATTTGTTTCTCTGGTCTACCCGAACTACCACAGGAAGCAGGCCTTAAAATGCTGACTCTGCACTCTCGGACTGAAGGCTGCTTTCTAGAGAATCACACAGCTGAACATGACAGAAGTTGCCCTCTGAAGAAAAGAAAGTGTAACCAAACATGCTCAAGGGGTTTCACATCACACTTGACATTCTAAACACGTCATCCGATAATGAATTTGTGCTTCAGGACTTCCCTAATGAACAGCTGACTGCTATATTCGGTCTGCCTTGTTTGTTTGAGAGAATGGCCGCTTTGGAGAGAAGTAGTGAAACATGCATACCATGCAACGGAGAATGCCAGGGCCTGGGCCGGGCGCACCTTTGTCCTCAAAGTCACACCCTTGTCCTTCAGTACTCTACAGAGGTCTCGTGCAGCAGATTTACCTAATGAACACTGAATAAGGAAGGACGTGGTGCTGGAGAAAACTATCGAAAAGTGCCAGGGACCGACCGCTGTAAGTACAAACCGATCTGCACTGGAAGAAGTAAGGCAGAGTGCTCCTCAGAGGCAGGACGGGCAAGACTTCATCCTCCGTACTTTGGGCTTATTGTCAGGAGACATGAGATGCTGCAGCAGGACAACGTAACTCAGTAAAGTGGAGGAGGGCTGGCGAAGGGCGGGGAGACCCTCAAGGAGATGAACTGCCACAGCGGCTGCCTCAACCTGGGAACGATAGTGCGGCCGGCTCAGGACCGGGCAGTGTTTGGTTCTGGTCCTCACAGGGTCACTGTGGGTCGGAGCCAACTTCAAGGCCCCTAACGACAACTGTCAGATTGTACCAGAAAGCTGCAAGCAAATGGAAGGGGAAATCACGGTTCATCCTTTACAACTATTCCTACGGAGCCTTCTCTGCCCCTGCCCGGCACTGAAACCAATCGCTGGCACGCAGAGGGGCAGGTGGTGGGATAGGTGTCGTCACAGGTTAGACTGTGTCCCCAGAAGTCGCTGTCATAGACCCCAGCCCCACACCTGCCATTATCATCCCACCTGGGAGTGGGTGTTCTCTGCTATGTTCATGAGGCACAGTTAGTGCATGGCGTGCCGTAAGTTGACATCCTATCACACACAGGAAGTGCAGATTAAGAGAGCGAGCAGAGGGGAGGGGCAGAGATGCCGCCCCGAGAAGGGCACCCAGGACCAAGGGGCACAAGCTGAAAAGGCACGAAGATTTCCTCCTCAGGGCGCAGAGCACGAGCAAGTGCACAGGTGAGCCTTCCGCAGGAGCGTCCCGGAGTGTGCAGAAATAACGCTCCGCTGGTCAAGACCACGGTCTGCGTATCACGGCAGCACTAGAGGTCGCTGGCTGCCAGCGCGTCAGCCCCAGCTCAGAGGGACCTCCAGTCTAACAGATTGAAGGACTGACCCGTGTCCTGCACCAGCCACAGGAGACCAGGCGGAGCCCAAGGGGGAGTCAGAGAAGGTCGGGGTTCAGCATCCTCCCTCGGTGAGTGAGGAATTATGAAGTTTACCAAGGCAGATGCTCCAAATCCTACTTTAAGGAGGGGAAGCGCAAGTCCAGGGGGAGGCGTGCGAGAGGCCACCACAGTGTGAGTAAGCAGAGCATACATGCACGCTTACATTCCAAATAGACCCAAAGCCGACAGCAACCTGAGACTGTAACTTAATGAGCGTGCTAAAGGTCACAGGCATCGTGCCGAGCTCCTGAGTCAACCCAGATGCTGAGGAAATTGTTTCTGCCTCATAGGAGCGGTCGCCCAATCAAGTCGCTTCCTCTTGTCCCAGAACAGGAATGATCAAATACAGCTGTTTGCTTTTGCATTTCCATTGCTGTACAGTTTTCACCAACAAGCACGGCAAGAAACGTTTCAGGTCGGTACTCGTATACATGGAAGTCATCGATACAAAGAAATCGTTACGGTAAACATTGACCATGGGCATCTCCGATCCCCAAATCTAGTTGGTTGCAGTGATTTTGTGCCCAAATCGTGGGAGCTGGGAGCTAAAATGAGCAAAGCCCAGCAACAGGGACAGTCACTGGAGTTTGGGTGAATTAAAGCTTGATAACCCTCCTGCATGTAGACACACCTACTGTGGACGTGTTGTCAGGAGACCAGTCCCTGGAGAAGGACATCACACTTGGTAAAGTGGGGGAGGGGCAGCAAAATAGAGGAAGGCCCTGGACAAGCGGGACTGACAGTATCCGCATCGACGGACTCAAACATAAGAACGACTGTCGGGCTGGCATAGGAAGCGGGGGGAGGGGAGTCCACTGTGTTGCACGTAGGGGTCGCAGTGAGTCAGAACCACAGACTTGACCGCAGCCACCCTTCTCAGACGGGAGCCTCTGGTTGGCACAAATGGTGAAAGCACCCAGCGGCTAACCCAGGGGTTGGAGGTTCAAGTCCACAGTGGGGTATCTGAAGAAAGGTCTGGGGATCTACTCTGGAAAAAAGCATCCATCAACATCCCTAAAAGGGGGGAGGGGACCCCTAAGGGACACAGCTGTACTCTGACACCCACAGGATGACCATCAGTTGGATGGTAACTGGATTTTGTTATTTGGGGCAGGGGGTGTGGAGATGTGTGTGACTCCAAGCAGAAACTGCACCAGCAAGGACTGGTCCCAGACGAACAACTTTAACAATGGGGTAAGTACACAGGTGCCCTGAGCATCTGGTGGGGAACCGCGTTTGGGGGAGAACGGTTCAGCAGGGCTTCTCGACTGAGAGCACGCGGCGCGGGGTGCATCCCAGAGTGAGCGCTGGCTTCAGCTGTCATAGAGAATCCCAAACAAAAGCTGACCCCAACACCAGGGCCACTCTCCTGCACCCTCAAAACAGACTCAGGCCTCCTCTGGATTCTCTCAGATGGTGTTTCCGTGTCTTCAGGGATCAGCAGGGGGGACTATGAAGAATCCTGGCCTGGAGATTCTGTCCATCACCCATGGGCATTCCTTTCTTACGGCACCAAATGGAGCGGTTGACCAGGGGACCGCTACGGTTGACTCTCTTGCCCCTCTGGCTGATGTGGGGCCAATCCAACAGGACGAAGACGGATTTGCAGCCTGCACTTGGGCTAACCCTGGCCCAGGTTTTAGTGAAGAGGTGAAGCAATGTCATTCCGACACATGGTGCGATCAACAAATTATTGACACGACAGGCTTCAGCACTTGAATATTTGATGGCGAAGAGAAGAAAGTTCCTCATGCCACTCCCAAAGCCAAGATCGTTAGCAGGCAGGCCGCCTGATCACAAACCTGCTGGTGGGGCCGTCCCATGGGGTTAAAAGTCTGCTGCCAAGTGCCCTGTGCTCACAGCACCAGCACCGCGCGTGCAGCAGGGACACAGTGTGGGACCCGGGTTCACCATCTTCAGCCAGACCCCCATCATTGACCGGAGAGTTGTGCAGATCCAAGACTGGGCTTGGGGAACGTAGAGCGAGGTGGGCCTTGAATTCAACCATTTATCTTTCCCAGCTCTTCCCAGAGCCCTGCACTGGGGGTGTCACCAAGCTCAGGGCCAGGTATGACACAGTGGTCATTAGATCTCTATGGCAGTTAGTATGGCAGGTAGACTGTCCGAGGGCCTTTGTAGGAGCAAGTGGCCAGGGAGGACCCAGCAGACGCCACACAAGCTCGGCTTCCTCCACCACAAGCAGACCGGTGGGGCGAGCAGGGGGCAGTGGTGCCAACAGCCAGGGCCTCCGCTGCTGTGCTGGGAAGCACCCTGAGAAAACTCAGAAAAGGATCCCTTCAGAACTTCTGCCCCTGCTGCATCGATTCTAATGCCTGGGCCCCCAAGGCTGGAATTTTCATGGAAGCAGATGGCTACGTCTTTCTCCCAGGGGAGCGGCTGTTGGATTCAAACCGCCAACCTGCTAGCAGGCTAGAGCCTTAACCTCTGTGCTCCCAGGGCTCTGTCCAAATCATAAAGGAAGAAGAGGGTGACGGGTGACGGCGGTACATGAAGAGGTTGTTCCCAAAAGAAAGGCCAGGGAGGGGGAGGCAGCCCACCACAGGTGGGAAAGAACATGAGAACCCCCTATTTTTCCTGCACCCGGGGGTGGGCCAGGTAAGGGATATGCGGGCTGCACAGGAGTTCTGTCTGCATCCAGAGGAGGGCAGGGATCCTCAGAGGGTGAATAATGGACAGTCCCCAAAGGAAGCTGACTCCAAATCACAGCTGGGAACCAGGCGGGGTAATACAACCTCCAGGTCACTCCCTGACCACAGGGAGGCCATGAGGGAAGACGGAGTGGATAGGGAGCACACTATTTTCCCACCAGGAGGCACTGCCCTGGGCCTTAAGGAGACCACCTGGAACCACAGAGAGAAAGCAGCGGGGCCTGGGGGCTCTCAGAATGATACCAGGGTGAGTTCCCCGGATCGCTCTGCCTCTCGCACCCCAGACTTGGAGCAGCAGAAGCTGGCAGGGCAGTGAGCAACACCAGCCCCAACCCGCTGTCGCTAAGTCAATGCCAACTCAGAGTCACCCCACAGGACAGAGTAAACTGCTCATAGAGGTCACCAAGGCTCCTTTTAATGGGGAGTCGTCACACAGCAAAAAACCCAAACATCCCCAACGAGCCAAAGGCCACAGGAAACGCGGCAGCCCCAGCCCACCAGTGCTGGGCCACACCCACACCTTTGGAGACTGGGCTGAGCGGGGCTGGAGGAAGGAGTGGAAGGGGTAGGGGGGGGTCCTGGCTGCCCAGCCAGATGGCAGAGGGGTCTGGGAAGAGGTCCCTCATTTTCCTCTCGATGTGAGACATGGCTCCCTGGCAGCTGAGAATGGGCTCCCCAACTCCCAACCAGCCCAGTGGGTATTTCAAAATAAAGACCCCTCCCTCCAGGCTCTGATGCTTCCACTGGGAATGGGCTTCTAGCAAACCCTTAGAGAAGGGACCTCAATCACAGGGTAACTGTACCTCACTTTGCAGATACCATGGTTTGGGGGATTTGTGTGCAAACCTAAGGTTTTCGGCAACCCCGCACCAAACAAGTCTATCCAGGTGTTGTTTCCCCAACAGCCTGCACTCCGGTCACATCTACCTCGGCGTCACCTTGCGATCATTCTCACAAGACTCCCAGCCGTGCCGTATGATCGCACTTGACCTCACAGAGGACATGCCCATGGGAACGGTGCTCATCTGCACCGGGAAACCAAGCTAACTCATAGGACTCGCTTCGAGGCACTCCCTGCCTTACTGGGGCAGCCGAGACTGACCCCGAAGTATCTCTGAGGTCAGCCCATACCAGGACTCTTGCAGAGAGTACGAAGGAGGCGTGTCTCAATTCATCTGTGTAAACACCAAAGCCAAAGCTACTGCCTGCCGTCAATTCCAATTTAGAGCCACCCTGTACAGGGTTTCTGACACTTCAAGTCATTATGGGGGTAGATAGCCTCACCTTCTAACCTCAGAGCCGCCGGTACGTTAGAACTGGCGACCTTGCGGTGGGTGCGCAGTCCAATGATTACCCAGCAACGCCACCAGGGCTCCTTCACGTACCTACCTTTGATACAACTCACTGCCATGATGTCGATCCTGACTCATAGCAACCATCAGGCAGAACGGCACTGCCCCGAGGGTTTTCATCTGTACATCTCTATAGGAGTAGAAAGCCTCGTCCTCCTGCTGAGCAGTGGGTGGTTTCGAACTGCTGACCTTGTGGTTTGCAACCCAACCCATAAGCCGCTATGCTACCAGGGCTCCTGGGTGGCGCCAACAACTAAGCACTCAACTACCAACTGAAAGGTTAAAGGTTCCAGGCCTCCAGCCCCCCAAAACACCTGTGGAGACAGGCCCGACCCACTTCCAAAACTCTCCCAAGAAAACCCTGCAGGGCACGGTCCAACTCTGACACACATGGGAAATGGCCATGAGGCAGCGTCCACTCAGTGTCAAGGGGCGACCTCCTGGGCCTCTGTGTGCTGAAGACATGACCCCATTCCACCCAAGGAGGGTGCAGGCTGTGGCTGTTGAGGGAGAAGACAGAATCCCCACCTGCACTGCAGAAGAAGGGAAATGGTGGAGGAGCGTTATGGATCACAACGTACAGGGAAAAGAGGCATCGAGAGACAGGAGGTGTCCGTGGCATGTCTGTGTTGCTAGCCGCTGGCCCTGGCTCTGCAGTTACTGCAGCTCCTGGCATGCTGTGCTCTGGGCAAACAGGAACCAGGACAGAGCACAGGGGTGAGGCACCAGGGGTGAGTGCGTGCCTCAATGTCGGCTTGGCCAGGGGGTGCATGTACGGTCTCCGTGACACTCCTTAGCAATCAAGGTGATGTGGCCACCCTGCATGTATCACTGACCCAGGAAGACACAGGGAAGTCCAACGGAGGCAGCCGCAAAGGCGGTTCAAGAAAAAGCATCCGAGGTATTCCCTGCGTGTGGGGGGTCACGCAGCTTTGCCTAATCCCTCCAACCCCAAATGGGTAAGAGCACAGCAAAACCAGGATAAACGGTGAGCAGAGGCAGTACCTCTCTTCCTGCCCATGTCCAACCTCTTCCCTCGACTGAGGGCAGCCACAGCTGAGGGCCCCCCGAATGCCAGGAGACGCAGATGAGACACACAAGCTGGAGGAAGAGGGAAAAGCCAGGACACCATCCAGGGCCCCCCACCACACGGCAGACACAAAATCACACAAGGCTCAGCTTCTTCTGCTCTTGAAAGCAATCCCTCAAGACAGAAAGAGCAGCGCTCTGAACCAGAGGTGACAAGGTGAGCAAAGAGAACACTCAGCTCGACCGACCCCAAGCACCAGCATGAGGTCATCAGCCACGGCTCTCTGGAGCTGTTCCATGGCCTTGCTGTTCTCTCCGTCTCCCTCTGCTCACTCCCTGAGAGACGCTCTACTGACAAGACAAATGGCACTGTGCCCTGGGAGCTGGAGAAGCCACATGGAGCTACCCTGATGCAAGCAGACCTCTGGAGCCGGAGCAGCCACATAGAGACCCCTGCCAGCACTGAGATGCTTACAACTGGTTCCAAAGACTTTCTACCCACTGGACCATGATCATCCTGCACTCAGTGTCACTGCATGGGTTTCATGAGTGTGACTAGGACATTATAGATTGGTGTTGGACATATGAGCTAATATCGGACTTATGGGCTTGGACTGGACTGGGTTGGGATGCTTTCTTAATGTACAATTACCCGGAGGGAGGGGGAAAAAAAAGAGGACCTGATGCAAAGGGCTTAAGTGGAGAGCAAATGCTTCGAGAATGATTGGGGCAGGGAATGTATGGATGTGCTTTATACAATTGATGTATGTATATGTATGGAGTGTGATAAGAGTTGTATGAGCCCCAAATAAAATTATTTTTTTTAATGTACAATTACCCTTTGTATAAGACTCTCTCTTATATACATATGAGAGTGTCCATGGATTTGCTTGTGTCCCGGGGGTTTCTGAGACAGTCTCACTCTTTCTCCAGGGAGCAGCTGGTAGTCTCCAACTGCTGACCATGTAGTTAGATGCCCGCAGGTAACCACTCCTCCTCCAGGGCTCCTGAAGTTCAAAACATACCACATTCCTCTAGTTCCTTAATGCTTCCTCCTCCCACTCTCATGACCCCAATTCTACCTTACAAATCCGGCTAGACCAGAGCAAGGACACGGGTACAATAAGAGCTCATGACACAGGGAATCTAGGACAGATAAACGCCTCAAGGCCAATACTGAGCGTAGCCATACCAGGAGGGGAAGAGGAAGGTGAGGGGAGAAAGGGAGAACTGATTACAGTGATCTACCAATAACCCCCTCCCAGGGGGACGGACAACAGAAAAGTGGGTGGAGACATTGGTCAGTATAAAACATGAAAATTCCTTTTATAAATTATCAAGGGTTCATTAAGGAGGGAGGCCGGGTGGGGGAAGGGGTTAAATGAGCGGCTACCAAGTAGAGAGAAAATGTTTTGAGAATGATGATGCCAACATATGTTCACAGTACTGGACACAGTGGATGTATGTACGGATTGTGACAAGAACTGTATGAGCCCCCAATAAAATGGTTTTAAAAGAAGTGTCTTATATGTATCTCTTTTGAGATAGGAAAGAGCAGGTTAAGCAGACAGGCCAGCACATACGGAAGGGGAAGGACGTGCCACGTCATCTCCAAGGAAAGGAAGACAAGAATCTGAAGACAGGGACCATCCCCTGGAGCTGACATCGAGACAAAAGCTTGAAGAAACCAACCTCACTGCCGTCCGACTCACAGCGCCCCTGCAGGGCAGGGCAGGAACTGCGCCTGTGGGTTTCTGAGCCTGTCACTCATCTATCTTTCTCCTGCAGAGCCGCTGGAGGTGTGGAACAGCTGACCTTCTGATTCACAGCCCCACGCGCCACCACTACGCAAGCTCTAACCTGGAAATCCAGAGAACGACTGACTGAGGTACCCCCAACTCAAAAAGCCAGCGACAGTGAACTCTGACTGCCTAAGAACAATCGCCGTAGCCGCGTCTGACTTCTGAAAGGCAGCCAAAGATGCCTCTGGGTGAACAAAGAGTGGGAGGAGGGAAATGGCCGGTCTCCAGACACATCCTATCGGACAGCGTGCAGGACCTCGGACTAGGGTCCGATCCCTGTGCGCGGCGCCAGATGCATGGTCTCCCTGGGTCTAGCCCGTTCCGCCCAACACACAGCATGCCCAGCGACTTCCACGGGCAGCATGCACTTGTGAGAGTTGGCTGGTGCGTGGTGAAGCAAGCAACAGAGCTCAGAGGCGCCCAGCACACGCCGCACACGTCGCCGTGAAGACGCCCTTTGTAGCTACAAGTACCGCTGCACCCCACTTCAACGGAGATGAGCCCCCGTTCACCTGGGTGCGCACTCATTACTACGGTGCATATTAATGCCTGAAAACACTTCCTGGGCCACCACAACAGCGCTTCTGTGCTCAATAAGTGGTGCCGAATTATACAAAGGCTTTATTTGAAAACTCTGTTACAATGGTGATGGTCATGTTTTTCTTTAAACCCCAATGGCCACTAGACTCCCAGAATGCTCACGGTGAAGCGTGACTTGGACACTAAGTGTGGTGGAATGAGATGGTGACTCGCCGCAGACTCCAGCAACCCCAGCACCAGCTCCCTTTCCTTCTCCCGAACGGTCATTCTATTAAATCCTCAACTACCACCTGCTATTCCTACCTTGGAAAGAATCCTCTTCCCCTAAAAATAATGCTCGTGTTTCTCCACTGTTCCTATTCTGTGGACACAGGGCCCTTTTCCCGCTCTTGTCCATATGCAGAGGGACGCTGCGGTGCCGTGGATTACGGGCTGGGCTGCACACTGCAAGATCAGCCATCGGAAACCACCCGCCGCAGGAGAAAAATGAGGCTTTCTACTCAAGAGTGCCAGTCTCGGAAACCCACGGGGGCAGCTCTACCCTGTCCTAAGAGGGCGCAGTGAGACGGCATCAACTCGACGGCCGTGTTTATGTTGTGCTTCTTGAGTACTCCCGGCCCCCCTGGGTGTATCAGCACCCCACACCCTGACGCTGCAGGCACGCCGAGCGCCCGCGTGTACAGAGCCACCGCGAAACCCCCCGCGTGGAGGATACCCTACTTGTCCGCTTGCATCTGCCGCCTGCTGGAAGTGCGTGGCGAGCGACGTCTCGTCCTGGAACACCTCGTTGCACTCCAAGCATTTCAGACTGTGCCTGCAGAGCTTGGACGGGTCTTCGTCGAGCGGCATGGCGGGGACGATGGGCGAGCTGGAAGGAGCCGAGATGACGGTGCCCATGATGCCGGTCTGGATTTTGGTGACCGTGTGGGCGCTTGCACCCACGGAGCTCTGCGTGGTGGGCGGTGGCGCCGACGCATTGGTTGCGGGAGAAGCGATCATCTGATCGGCCGGGACCGGCTTGAGGATCAGGTGAGAGCACTGCATGACCACGCCCTTCTCCTTGTGGCCCCGCGCGTGCGACAGGAGGCTACACTTGTTGTAGAACACGAGGTTCTTCGTGCAGTGGTTACAGGTCACTTCGATGCGCACGCTCCGCCGGTCGTAGTGGTGCGTGAGGCTCTTCTCCAGGGCGAAGGAGTCGCCACACTCCAAGCACTTGTAGCCGCGCGTGGGCAGCGTGATGCCGGCGTTGGCCGGGGGGCTGAGGTTGGGGATGTAAACTGGGACTGGATTGACACTGCTCAGCACCTTGTTGAAGGCCTCCACCACGGAGCTCTGCAAGGAGGACACCACCTGCACCCGCGACACCTTCTTGGGCGGCTGCGAGGCTGCCGCGTTGATTATTGCCTGCTTGATTTGCTGCTGAGGCTTGGTGAGCACTTGGCGGAGTTCGGAGGTGGCCTGGGCACCCTGAGGCAGGAGGTTAAGGTTGGCGAGGTGCACAGTCTTTGGCACGAGTTTGGCGTTGGCCAGGCTGGACGCGGGCACCACGACGGTCTGCTGCTGGATGGCGTTGGCGGCTTTGATGATGGCGCTGCTGGCGCTCTGCACGGACGCGGCCGAGATGACCGTGGCTTTCACCGTGGTGTTGTTGGCCAGCTTCAGGTTGATGACCTGCGAGCCTGCCGTCTTCACGGCGGACACGGGGAGGAAGGCCGTGGCCACGGGCTTAATCGTGACCTGCTTGGGGGTCAGCTCGACGGGGGAGACCGCGTTGGCGACCACCGCCGACTGCAGGGGCGCCCGGGGAGGGGAGGAGAGCACGGCGGCCGGTGTCGGTGACGCCAGAAGGGACGTCACGGACGCCATCACCGCAGCCGTCTGCTCCGAGGATGGCTTTCTCCCCACGCTGACATCGAGGTCGGCGGCGTCCGGCAGCACCCGGGTCACAGTCCTTTTGATCTCCCCGGATGAAGTCTTGATGGTCTTGATGCGGACTTTGGGGATGGCCGGCGTCGACCCCGCCGGAGAGGACGGCGAGCCCTTGCTGCTGTTTTCACTGGAGACGCTCCGGGGGCTGTCCGGCGGCTTCCCGGGCGCCTTCTTCATGCCGTCGATGAGGCTCTGGGGCTCGGGAGACTTCTCCAGGGTGACGGGGCCGTCGCTGACCTCTTTGGGTAACGGAGAGGACTCCGGCGAGCGGGCCCCCAGTTCTTTGCTACAGTCTGAGGCGGCCTTCTTAGCACTGAGGGCCGCGATGGCCGCTATGCAGGAGGAGAGCTTGGAGGATGACTTTGCCTTCGCCGGGGCCACCCCCACAAGGCCACCACCACCGCCAGCACTGGCGCCCTCGCCTTTCTCGGAGCTCAGCTTCCCGTCAGGGACCCTGTTCTCCAGCGCCTTGTCGGCAGAGTTCTCCTTCAGCTTGTCCTCCACCTTTCTGACTTTAAAAGGCTCGTACACGCTCAGGTTGAGGGAGTTGGCTTCCAACTCCCGCTTGACGACTTTGCCCTTGTCCACACTGCCCGAGGCTGCCGGGCCACCCATTCTGGCCCCGGCCTCGCCTCCTAGGGCCTTCAGTTTGCCGTAGTCTGGGCGGGCGTCGGGGCCCGTCACCACGTTGGACCTGAAGTTGGCGCGCATCTCCTCCTTCTCCGGGGGGTCGTCCACCTCGATCTTCTCCTCCTCCTCGTCGAACTCCTCCGCGCTGGAGATGGGGCTGAACTGGCTGAAGGCCGAGTCCTTCAGGGCCCCCTCTGAGGTAGGCGCGTCTCCTTTCAAGGACTGCGCTCCGTCTTTGCCGTATCCGTCCAGGGAGGCAGCGGAGAGGAAGCCGTTGTGCAGGCCGTTGCCCGTGGCGGCGTGGCCGTCCTTCTCCACGCCCTCGGTGGCGTCGATGTTGCGCACGTTCTTCACGATCACGCTGACGCCCACGTCCGAGGAGGAGGGGGGCGTGTGGGAGTCGTCGTCCGCGTGGGCGTTCTGCTTGATGTGGCCCTCGTGGTCATCGTGCCCAGACTCGATAGCTGCTTTAGGATCGACCATATCGGGGATATCGAAGGCTGCCAGGAGGTCGTCGAAGTCTGGGGTCTTCATATCCCCCATGGTCATGAATCTGATCGGCTGTCCTGTGGGAAAGAGAGAGAAGACAACGCCATGAGCGAGGAGCAGCATGCGGGGAGGGGACAAGGAGATGCACAGCCCCGGGGGACGGTTGGTGGTCTGAGGCCGTCTGTGATCAATGTGAGCGAATGAACGCCATAGAGAGCCATTGAGACATTCGTCAGCTAAGGCTCAGCAGCAATGTCCCCAAGACGCTGTGTGTCCTTTTACTGGTCTGAGGAGCGTTGGCGACACAAGGGAGAGGCGCCTGGCCGCTCACAAGGTTGGAAGTTCAAACCGCCCCATCGGTTGGGTTCCGGCATCACCCTACACGGCTGATTAAAAACTGCCCCATAGGGCTTCCACCGTTGGCATCTTAAAGGAAGCAGGATGCCGTCTCTTTCCCCCACGGTTGGCTGCCGGATTCAAACCACCACCCTTTCCGTGGGGGCCGTTCTGTCCCATCACATGGGATCACTATGAGTTGGAATCGACGTGACAACAGACACACTGACAATGTTTCACGGTGGTCAGCACAGCTCCCACCTGACCACCGCAATGTCGGCGGCAGCGGCTCAGAAAACAGGTCACTTACACCAGACCCATCACACCGTTTTCACCCCTGACAGCACCGCATCCGCTGGCCCAAGGACCACGATTCAAACCATCAAAGACTTGGTTCTTTCTATATTGTGTTTAAGGAGACCACATTAAGACGGTTATTACAACCAAAGAACCAATGACAGGTTTCAGTCTTTATTCACAGATGACACACAAGTTGGACCATCACACAAGAGGTCTACTGTGAGTCCAGTCCCATCTGGAGTCTTAAAAGTTCACACACACACACATTGTTACTTAATCTAACGTTCACCATTGTTTCTCTAACTAGCGTACCCAAAGTCAAGCCCCACAGTCCAAGTGGACCATTTCTGACGCTCTTTCAGACTGCACAATTTGGGGAGTGAAGGGTCCCTGTCCACGTGGCAGAAGAATCCGTTCATGGGCCAATGTCACCGCTTGCACACGTTTTGTGCATCAATCAAGTCAGCTTGAGAACTGCGTATGCCCACGAGAGCGGCCCTCACTCAGTCATCTTGGCGCCCACCACCTTCAGAGCCACCGGGCCGACCTTGGAGATAACTGCCAACAGGAAACACCAAGACACTGGATCGTGAGCCACCGGCCCACCCCACCCCAAAAATCAAAAGGGCTTGGAAGGAGGACTTGCAAGTAGCCATTTAGCCAAAGACCACACGTAGGGGCTCCACCCTACAGTTTGAGGACCCCCTTCCAACCGTTCTTCACAGCTATACTCCGTCTAGACCGTCAGCCCTTTCCTCCGCCTCCTGATTTTGCTGAGCAAAGACAACGGGCACATTCTCCATTCTGCATCCCCGAATGCAGTCGGGTCAGGAACACGGAGGGCACTGCGGTCCACACGCGCAGTGGGCGGTGGGGCCCAGGTCATACAATCACAGAGACGACGGATGGCCACTGTGGGCGGACTAATTGGGAGAACCCCACTGTCGAGATCAGCAGTGGCAACCATTTTAACGAAGATATGGAAGGCTGATTCGGGAGTTGATCATCCTTCCCTGCGCCCATCACAGGAAGCTACCTGGTTCCTACACCTGTGTGGTAGCAACCACCACACTGCCTGGATCATCACCTACCTGCTCTGTAAGGCCTGGCTGAGTCCAGAAAGCCTGCCCCTGAGTGTCAGCCTCTGCAGAAGCACCCCTCTCTGCTGTCACCTGACCACACCTGCTCCCCAGTTTCTCTTGGGCGGAAAGAGAGCTCCCCAAAACCCAACTGAACTCACTACCAATGAGCCGATTCCGATTCCCAACGATCCCACAGGACAAGATAGAACTGGCCCCTGAAGATTTCCAGGGCTGCCATCGTTCTCCCGAGAATCCGCGTGTAGCCCACCATGTCACCAGGCCTCCCTCAGAGGGCTCCCGGGTGGTACAAACCAGCCGTCCTCGCTCAACCGCTACCCAGAGGTTGATGGCTTGAGCCCACCCAGCGACGTCGAGTGGGGAAATCCCTGGAGAGCCGAGAGGAAGGCCAAGACAACCCCAGAGCCATTCTACTCTGTAACCAAGGGGGTCGCCACGGTCGGAACTGACTCACAGCTACTTCCATACCACTGTCACCCGCTGGGGACAGAGGAGCGGGACACGATGACGGGGCTCTGTGAAGAGCGAGCCTGAGAGCGACTCTTCAGTGCACTGAGGCATCCAGTCGGTTCTTGCTCTGTCTCACCCGAAGGGACACGAGCAGGTGTCACGGAGCCCTGGTGGCATGGTGGGTGACACGTCCTGGATCTAATGGCAGGATCAGCAGGTTGGGCCCTCCAACTGCTCACCGGGAGAAAGGTGAGACCTCCCCTTCCCGGGGAGAGTTGCAGACCCGGAAACCCACAGGGCGTTGCTACCCCATCCTGTCGTCACCAGCCCCAGGATGCTGAGTTTGCGGGTCGTCATGGTTTGCTTTTTCCTTGAATCTTCAAATGAGTTCCAATTCACGGGGTGACCCTAAGGACGGATTATCACTGCCCCCTGTCCTGTGATGTCCAAGACTGGAATCGGTGTGGACACCGATGCCCACCTCGTCCTCTCTCAAAGAAGGCTGTGGATGACAGCCACTGCCCATTCAGTGAGCGGGTGAGCGCTTCACTGCTGAGCCACTCCCAGCAGGCATCGAAGCCCCGGGGCACAGGAGCCTATAGGCTGAGGTCACCACAGTGGAACCCAAGCTGTGATGGCCGGTGGAGCGGCCCTGAAGCTGTAGAACTCATGGAACAAACGTCAGGAGGTAACTTCACACAGAATTCCTTCTCAGATGAGAGAACTGGCATGTGGTCCAGCCCCACCAGCCCTTTCCCTATGATACCCCGACCCCCACATTCTGGAAGAAGACCAGAGCGACTTTTCTCCTCGCGGGGACCAGGGACAGGACGGGTTCCCACTGTGGTCAGCACAAGGGGAATGTCCCTGTCTGAGGTTGTCTGCCTCCTCACGCCAGTCCTTCAGCACTGCTGCTCAGAAGTGGACTCTACCAAAGAAACCTCAGGTTTCTCGACTGAGAGGCGGTTACGTCAAACGGACAGAATTAACTTCACTTATTTTTAAAGTTCATTTTATTGGGGGTGCTTACAGCTCTTAAACACAATCCAGACATCAAATGTATCAGCATATTTGTATATATGCTGCCACCATTATTTTCTAGACATTGACTTTCCTTTGAGCCTGACTGAACTAACTTTAATTACTATAGTAATTTGTCTTTCGTTTCCCATACACCCTACACAATACAGCTTCCTTCAAAGGAGCCTGTGGCTCTTTAGTTTAAATCAGAATCACCTCTAAATCACGAATCGCATCTCTGCTCCTGGTGTCCATTCTCCTGGCCCCGGAGGACCGAGGACCATGCTCTGTCTGTTAACAAACAGGAACCTCGAGGAACTAAAGGCGGTCAGTCTCAAGTTGGGGTTATTTTGGGGGCAAGTGGAGTTATTTCGGTCTCAGGTGAGGGTTATTTCATAAGTCGGGGGCAGAATAAAAACCTATTCTTTCTGAAGACAAAATGGGTGTTTAAGCTAATGTGAAAAAAGCTGATGGTGCCCAGCTATTACAAGATATAGTGTCTGGGGTCTTAAAAGGTTTAGTTAAACAACCAGCCATCTAGCAGGAAAGCAACAAATCCCACATGGAAGAAGCATACCAGCCTGTGTGATCACCAGGTTTCGACGAGATCAGGTATCAGGCATCAGAAGACCCAAAACACACAAGCATATCGATGTGAATGAGATGTGGAGACCCAAAGCCCATCATTAGACAATTGGACATCCCCTCACAGAACGGTCACAAGGAAAGGATGAGCTAGCAAGGGTACAGTATAGCACCAATGAAACGCACAATATTCCTCTAGTTCAGTGGTTCTCAACCTCCCTAATGCCATGATCCATTAAATAATACAGTTCCTCCAGAGGCTGTACACTGGTACATATGAGGGCTGGAGGTACAGGGAACCCAGGGTGGATGATACCTTCAGGACCAAGGGTGTGAGGGACGATGCTGGGAGAGTGGGGGGTGAGTGGGTTGGAAAGGGGGAACTGATTACAAGGATCCACATGTGACCTCCTCCCTGGGAGAGGGACAGCAGAGAAGGGGGGAAGGGAGACCCCGGATAGGGCAAGATATGACAAAATAACGATGTATAAATTACCAAGGGCACATGAGGGAGTGGGGAAAGGGGAGGGAGGGGAAAAAAAAAAGAGGACCTGATGCAAGGGACTTAAGTGGAGAGCAAATGCCTTGAGAATGATTGGGGCAGGGAATGTATGGATGTGCTTTATACAATTGATGTATGTATATGTATGGATGGTGATAAGAGTTGTGTGAGTCCCTAATAAAATGTAAAAGAAGAAAAGAGAAAAAAATGATTAGGGCAAAGACTGTACAGATGTGCTTTATACAATTGATGTATGTATATGTATGAACTGTGATAAGAATTGTATGAGCCCCAATAAATTGTTTTTAAAAAAAAGAATATAAAAAAAATACAGTTCCTCATGTTGTGGTGACCCCCAACCATAAAATTATTTTCGCTGCGACTTCACAACTGTCATTTTGCTACTAATGCTTCTTCCCCGCCACTATCATGACCCCAGTTCTACCTTACAAATCTGGCCAGACAGAAGCAGCAGGCACACTAGTACAGATAGGAGCTATTGACACATGGAATCCAGGCCAGATAAATCCCTTGGAACCATAAGAGGAGTAGCAAGTCCATGAGGGTAGGAGAAGGTGGGGAGAAAAATGGGTAACCAATCTAAATGACTGCTATATTAAACCCCCACCTACTCACCCCAGGGGACAAACAACAGAAACATGGGAGTGGGGAGACAGTGGAAGATATGAATATAATTTATAATCTATCAAGTGCTCAGCAGGATGGAAGGGTGGGGGAGGGAAGAAGAGGAGCTGACACCAAGGGCTCAAGTAGAAAGAACCTGTTTTGAAAAAGATGATGGCAACAATGTACAGATGTGCTTTACCCAACTGATGTATGGAATGTTGTAAGAGCTGTAAGATCACCCAATTGAGAGAGAGAGAGAGCTGTAAAGAGCCCGCAAGAAAATGATTTTATAAAAAGAAAGCATTTCCTTTGCTGCCAAAGCCTCTTCCAATGACAAAAGTGGTGCTATCTTCATTGGCAGGCAGTGAATAACAGCAAAAGAAAATTCTATTTCACCCCTTAATCCTATTTCTTAGATTTCAAAATCTATCTTCGAGGAGCTGCTTCCCAGGGGGAAGAAGAGACTACTGGGGTGTAAAGTAACCCCCACCAGGCTCCCAGACACCCTCATTCCCACACAGGGGGACTTGTGTGCCAAGTGCTGCCCCCGTTGCTGCCTAGAGGTCTGTGACGGCTTAGGTCGACGGAGCAAGGACACACAGGACTGATCAGGACAGTGAAGGAAACGCCAGGCTGCCCATTTTCCTTAGTGAAAGTCAGTGAGACTCTCCATCATCACCATCCATTTAAAGGGGGAGGGAGTCCAAGTCGGCCAATTCTCTCTCCTCTTTGTCCCCAAAGCACCAGAGAATCACGGGTTCTGCTGCTTTGACGGACCGTGGCTTCTACCCCACTTCTGTCTTTAAGCTGCTGCCACTGGGGGCAGGGAAGGTTTCCCCAATTCCACCCTCAGGTCACCGCGTGCTTCTGCGAGTCCTGGGCCAGCTGGGAACAGATGTCAGCTTCGGGGCCAAGTGGTTTTTCTTTTGAATGTGATCGACAGCATCGCTGTAGCGGCTGTATAAGATGCCCCGCCTGCTGCTCCTCTTGGGGGGACCCTGTGCTCCCAAACTGGCAGACGCTTAGATTACCAACTATCCAAGGGGGGCTGCAAAAAGTTCGTGGAAAAATATAACCCATTTGTCCACATAATTGTGGAAGACACACACACACACACACACACCGATTTAGAGGTTCCTACCTGGGTGACACAAAGGCATCCTGCTGGTGTCGTGGGTTACACACTGGACTGCTAACCACAAGGTCAGAAATTCGAAACCACCAGTTGCTCCTCAGAGGAGAAAGATGAAGCTTTCTACTCAGAAAATCACCAGGGCTGTTTGAGTCTCCCCGACAGGGTCACTGCAAGTGGGCATCGACCCAACGGCAGCGAGTTCTGTTAAGAGTTCAGGTGTCTACCGGGGACAACACCGGAGACACGGTGTGGGAATTGCGTCCCATCTGATCCCACCACACCGAGGCAAAACACTAAGGGGGTGCAACAGAACAGCAAGGGGATGGAGCAGCGAGGTCCCCAGGGAATGCTGAAGGTGGACTTTGGGGCCAGGGCGTGGTGCCAACAGACTGGACTGGAAAACACTCCTAAAAGCCAACAAACAGTCCGTGAACTAACTACGAGCTTTTCTTTCTTGTTGTGTTTTGTTGTCATTGGTTTGTTGTTGTTGTTTTGTTGTATATTGTTGCTTGGTTTTGCTCTGTCTTGTTTTCGTGCATGTTATTATCTCCACAGATCTGTCTAAATAAGACAGGCTGGATGAACAATCTGGAGGAGAAAACAACGGGACCGACAATTCCGGGGGGACGTGGGAGAGGGGAGGTGGGGGAAAGGTAGTGGTGTTAACAAACCCAGGGACAAGGGAAACAACGAGTGATCCAAATCAGTGGGGAGGAGGGTGTAGGAGACCTGGTAGGGCGCGATCAAGGGTAATATAACCAAGAGGAATTACTGAAACCCAAATGAAGACTGAGCATGATAGTGGGACAAGAGGAAATCAAAGGAAACAGAGAAAAGAGATAGGAGGCAAAGGGCATCTATAGAGGTCTAAATAAAGGAATGTACATATGCAAATATATTTACAAATGAGGATGGGGAAATAAATCTATGTGCATATATTTGTAGATTTAGTATTAAGGTAGCAGAAGGACATTGGGCCTCCACTTCAGTACTCCCTTGATGCAAGAATACTTTCTTCTACTAAATTGGCATTCTACGACACTCACCTTCCCGACACAACTGCTCAAGACAAAGCAGGTGCATAAGCAAATGTGGTGAAGAAAGCTGATGGTGCCCGGCTATCAAAAGAGATAGCATCTGGGGTCTTGAAGACTTGAAGGGAAACAGGTGGCCACCTAGCTCAGAAGCAACAAAGCCCACATAGACGAAGCACACCAGCTTGTGCGATCACGAGGTGTCAAAGGGATCAGGTCAGGCATCATCAGAACAAAAAATTATATCATAGTGAATGAGGGGAGTAGTGTGGAATGGAGACTCAAAGCCCATTTGTAGGCCACTGGATATCCCCTTACAGAAGAGTCTCAGGGAGGAGGCGAGCCAGTCAAGGTGCGATGTAGCAATGATGAAACATACAACTTTACTCTAGTTCCTAAATGCTTCTTCCTCCCCCACTATCATGATCCCAATTCTACCTTATAAATCTGGCTAGACGAGAGGATGTACACTGGTACAGATAGGAACTGGAAGCACAGGGAATCCAGGGTGGATGATCCCTTCAGGACCAATGGTGTGAGTGGCAATACTGGGAGGGTGGAGGGAGGATGGGGTGGAAAGGGGGAACCCATTACAAGGCTCTACATGTGACCTTCTCCCTGAGGGACATACAACAGATATGTGGGCGAAGGCAGACATCAGACAGGGCAATATATGACAAAATAATAATTTATAAATTATCAAGGGTTCATGAGGGAGGAGGGAGTGGGGAGGGAAGGGAAAAAATGAGGACCTGATGCCAGGGGCTTAAGTGGAGAGCAAATGTTTTGAGGATGAGGGCAATGAATGTACAATTGTGCTTTACACAATTGATGTATGTATGGATTGTGATAAGAGTTGTATGAGCCCCTAATAAAACTATTTAAAAAAATAAAAAGATATAGCCGCCACACTGGCCCGTCCTTCCTGCTCCCTTCCTTCCCAATCGCCCGTCCCTCACTGCACACCCTTGCCAAATCCAGGTCTCCTAACAAATCGACCTACTGCCATAAAGCCTCCTCCCAAACTTAACCTAAGGACCCTTCCTGCCCCAGTGCCCCATCACGCAGCCTTTGCCACGCAAGGTCCCCAGCATGGGGCAGACCCGAGACCGTGCACACCCACTCCACTGACACCAATCCTGAGACGTGCCCCCAAAAGACCCTTGCCATCAAGTCACCAGCGACCCTGGCGGGCAGGGTCGACGTGCCCCGAAGGGTTTCCAAGGCGGTCGATCTTGACGGAAGTGTGCTCCCCACCATTCTGAGCTGCCGAAATCCTCCTCCTTCAGAGCACCTCAGGGTATAAACTGCTTACCGTTCAAGCACCCAGGCTCCGCCCTTCTCCTGAAGTCACTGCTTAATCCAGGTCGTGGAAAAACTACCCAAGACAGAGCTGTTCTTCCCGACTCCTGGGGCTGCAGGAACGCACCAACCAGAGACCAGGGAGCCGAGTGCCCACGTGGATGAAGAAACCTACCACGCACATTCCCTCAGGCCCTGTTTCATCCAGTTGTCACCCAGCCAATCCCAACTGAGATAGTTAAGGTTTATTGTGCCAACCTGGCCGATAAACACATGTGGGGTTAATTGAAGGACAGAGAGATAAATGGCTCGGTGAGCCTCACCTTTCTAGTTCTTGGGTCTCTTGCTCTCTGATGGTCAGAACAGGGTGCTACTGCCTTAACCAGTTCCCTGCTTCAGCTGGTAAGGCTCACTTCCTGCAAGACATCCTTGAGAAGCCACATGGACCTACCCTGATGCAGCCCTGGGTGCTGGAGCAGCAGCGGGGAGACCCCTGCCAGCACTGAGATGTTTACCCGCTCACTAATTGGGCTTTCCTCCTGCAGTCGGCGTCAATGCATGTATTTTGTAAGATTGAGGAGGACTTTGTGGATCGGTGTCGGACATAGAGGCTAATGTTGGACTGTGGGCTTGGGCAGCACTGGGTTGGGATGCTTTCTTAGTGTACACTTAACCTTTATATAAAAATCTCTATTATTCATATGAGTTCCTGTGGATTTGTTTCCCCAGTCTAGTCAGGGGAACAGAGCTCCATACGAAGGGCTGCCGGGCACTGAGGCTTCAGGGGCAGGCCACTAGGCTTCTCTCCATCTTGGGTGGGCTCGAACCTTGACCTTTGGGTTGGCAGCCACGTGAGTTAACCCTCTGCACCACCCCGGGGACCCCGCCTTTGTTCAGCGAGAGCCTGAGCCCCTCACGTGTTTGTAGGCAGAGCGTTTGGATACCAGCCCTCAGTCCGAGTCTCAGCCCCCTGGGCTCACCCTGCAGGGTCTTTGGGCACAGCCTGTGCTGGCCTCCTGCACTGGCCTCCTCCGGCCTGCACCCTGTCACTGCCTTCTTCTTTACTAGGAAACCCTTACACAGCCTCAGGCCGCATTTCACCAACACGGGGACACAGATACTAGCAAGGCAGGCGGTGACCAGGTGACTCGGGAGGAATGACTGACAACCTCACGTGGTGAACTCTAGGCAGGAAAGGCTCTATTCTGCTAATGAAGCCTGGCCGTTTGTTTGTGGACCCCACTGGCAGTGAGTGCATCAGGACTCACAGTGACCCTTTAAAGGGTGTCTGGCCCTTATAGGGCTTCATAGACTAGAGTTCTTTATGGGAGCAGCCAGCCTCCTCCTTCTCCCTCAAAGTGACCAGGTGCTTTGGAGCTGTTGACCTTGCAGTTAGCAGACCCACGTGGAACCGCTAGGCTACAAGGAGGCGTACGGATTGCTTAAGGCTCCGAATAGTCTGTACAACTTCTTTTAAAAACAATTTAACCACGGGAGTCTTATGATATGTGCATACTGTAACAAGAAAACCACAGTGGGGGGGAGGGGGGGAAGAAACCAAACTTGACCAATGGTTACCATAGGTGAAGGGGAAAGAGTCATGGAGTAGAGGGTACTACTGCGTTGGTGTCCGTGGTGGAGAAATAGTATCAGTAACAGTTGCCCACAAGGAGAGTATAATCAAGGACACTGAATTACTGAGGAATACTCTGCTGGGAGGCGCACTCTTATCACAACCAGAAAAGGATGCTAACAATCATGGATACCAATGACTACGAGAAAGAAAGAAATGCTCTAAAACTGAAAACCTGACAACCGTATGATGTTCTGGATGACTCAATCGTGTGACAGGTGAGTGAAGTGTTCATAAGATGGTTTAAAACATAAATAGGAGCTTGGCAGAGAGTACCCAACTTCCCACGGACGATTTGCCAGGCTATAGTCTAGCCAAAGTGGCACAGCAGTTACGTGCTCAGCTGCCAACCGGAAGGTTTCTGAGGCTGTGAATCTTCACAAAAGCAGAATGCCATCTCTTTCTCCCATGGAGCAGCCGGTGGGTGGGTTTGAACCGCCAACCTCTAGGTTAGCAGCAAGCATTTAAACAAATGGGAACGTGCCCTGCCTGTGCAGTTTACTCATCTCCAGCAAGGTGGCTCTCCAACCCCTTCTCCTAGGGACGGAGAGCTTAGGGAGGATTCAGGTCCTGAAGATGTGGGTTTCTGGCGTCCTCTGAGATCCAAACTACACCTCCAGCTGAGAAGGATCAATGGAAACCGCCAGTTCCAAGACCACTTCTGCCCTCTCTTTATTTTGCTTTGATCAAACCAAATGCTCAAAATTAAGTTTCCAAGTACGTTCTCAAAGCTCCACCCAAGGCTCATGAATTCGTAAAGTTCCTGGGAACCGTCATAAAAAACACAAATCACAGATCAAAAATTCTCATTAATGTAGTTCTCAGTCCCCAGTTTCCCGTGTAATATAGAGGTAGGGAATCCAGACCCTCCCTCACTGGGGGGGGGGGGGGGGAGAGAAGCAGCTACATTTTCACATACAATGAATGTCGTTTTGCGTGCATGGAAATCTTTTTCTGAAACACCTTAAAGAACTTTAGAAGAGGGAAACAATGAGGTATCTGAGAGGCAAGTGTGACGGGCATTGAGGTTGACGCTGGACAGGGACCCACGGGAGGGGGAGTGGGGGGGGGGAGACAGCCAGTACCCAGCCCTGTTTCCTACTACCACCTCCATACACAGGGGAGGGCCAGGGCTCCTTGGAGAGAGAAACCATGAATCCGAGGGCTGAGGCAGGAGATGCCAAAGCAGGCCCGGAGCGATCTGCAGTACCGAAAGTAAGCACATGTTCAAAGTATTCAAATACCACCCGGACCGGGAAATGGCTGAGGGACCCAGGTCCAAGGAACAGACACTTCTGAGATGGAAGAGTAAAGCCGGTGGTATGACTGGTGGTGGTGGAGGTGGAGGAGGAGGAGGGGAGGAGCTGGGAACTTGACCCAATAAAGAGGTTCCTTACTGTACCTCAGTCATCCCAGGTCCCATGGCCTAAGGTGGGAATGCTTCCAGCCCTACCTGTGCGTGGGATTAGCAAACAAAAATCACGAACTTCTCTTACAGGGCAGCAAAATTTCATCAAGCCACCAGAGCTCAGTGTTTCTCCCAACTCTCTTCTCTTGATTCCAAAGCTTGTCTTCCCGGTCTGAGAGCTGGGCCGTTCCCCGAATGCCTCTGCCAAGCCAGACTTCACAGACTGCCTGACCTGCAGCCCAGGGACCCAGACAGCTGAGTGAGGGCACCGCCTGAAATTGGGGCGGGGGGAGTGAATAAATGCACTATGCCCCAGACAGGCACTGGCCCTGTCCTAAAACAAGAGAAAGGAGAGAGAGGGTGGGGCAGAGCTAGGGGAATAGAAATGTGTGTCGAGGTGTGAGATGGGATCCGGAGGTGGAGGTGCTTCTAGATACAGCCTTCCGTGTGTGCCCTCTGTCCCTGTGGATATTCTCCAGGCAGGAGCACTGGGGCTCCCAAAATGAAAAACTGGGGAGCAGACGCCAGATGATGGCTTCTAGAACATTCTTATGTGATGAAGGGCCTTGAATAAGCACCGGAGGGGCCCCACACAGGCAGAGCTGTGTTCTTGTAGAGGCTGTAAGACTTTTACAAGAGCGTGAAATACACAAACCAAGAAGACTGTGCGCCTGAAAGGCCTTGGAGTGAGCAAAGAGGCCCAGAGCGGGAACTGGGCCGAGTCATGGACAGAGCTTGACTTCAGCCTTTTAAATATTTAGGCCTATGGTGCATACCTTTTAAAATATTTAAACATGCTTTTTAAATATTTAATCATGCATTTTAAATATTTAGCCATACGGTCTCCATTTGTTCTCTTGCCCCAAGTCCTGCAAACATCTCAGGCCAGCTTGAGGGGCCATTCAGGCGCCCTGGTAGCGCAGTGCTTTAAGCTCTCAACAGCAAATGGAAAGGTTGGTGGTTCGAAGCTACCCACTACTCCACGGGAGAGAGGTCGTGCCGTCTGTTTCCAAAAAGATGCATAGCCTTGGAAACCTTATGGGGCCGCTCTACTCTGTCCTGTAGGGTCACTTGCTAAGAGTCAAAATCAACTTAGTGGCAGTGGTGTGACTTGGGGGCCCTTGCTCTTGTTGCTGTTGGTCTATATTAAGAGAAAGTTGAAATCTCTTGCCGGTAAAGAGTATTCAGAGTACCACGGACTGTCAAAAGGGCAAACCAACCTGTCTCGGAAGAAGTACAGCCAGTGTGCTCCTTAGAGACAAGGATGGTGAGACTTCATCTCCTGTACTGGCTGGTAGTTACGTCCTCTCTCGTCAACTTGAGGCTATGAAGAGTGAAGTGGTGGAGTCTAGCCTGTCAATCAGGTCACAACCTGATGATGCCTCCTTGTGGGCGTGGTTTTCTCATGAGGATTCTGGGGACTTCTCTCTCTCTCCCTGGAGGTGGATCGCATTCTCTCTCTGCTTCATTCATCTTCCTGTTGAGGAGACACTAAAAGCGCTGGAGGAGCCACGTGGAGACCTGCGCTCCCACTCAGATGCTTCCACCACGACTGGATCCACACGACTTTTCAACACTAGCCTGCGATCTTCCTGCATTCAGCATCATTGCATGTGCTGCATGAGTCTGAAGAGGAATTGATAGACTAGTATCGGACTCAGGGGCTAAAATCAGACTTGTGGACTTGATCTGGACTGGGCTGGGGTGTTTTCTCAATATACCACTGCTCTTAGCAAGATACAGCTCTCTCTGACACACTTATGAGTGTCTCTGGGTTTATTTCTCTAGTCAACCCCAACTAACACACGTACTTTGCATGTGTCATCAGAAGAGCCCAGTCCCTGGAGAAGGACATCATGCTTGGTAAAGTAGGGGGGCAGCAAACATCAGGAAGGCCTTCATGAGATGACTGACAGGGGCTACAATCATGGGCTGAAGCATGTTGTGAGGCTGGTCCCGGACCAGGCAGTGTTTTACAATGTTGTGCAAAGGGTTACAACTACAACGGTGCCTATCAGCCACAGGGCGTGGGTGAAGCCATACAGGCAGGTGTTACCTTAGGTGCAAAGGAAGACACTATTTTACAAGAGTGTGAGATCAAAGAGGGCAGGGCAAGCTGTTGGGAAGTCTGATAGGTGATATGAGTTATTGGATAAAAAATGAATTGCCTGAAATGTAAACCCCACCTAATTCACAATGAAACATTTCGAATGAGAAAAACCAGACCACCACTGAGAAAGATGCAGCAGGAGTCAAGACATCGAGCCAGCGGTGTATGGAGGCGGCTGCACAGCAGCTGCGGCAGTGGCCTCAAAAATAACATCCACTGGGAGATGGCGCAGGGCCGGCCCGGCAGGGTTTCATGCTCCGGTGTCGCTATGGGTCGGAACCAGCTTGTAGGTGCCTCACAGCAGGAATCGAGGGAGGGTGGATGCGACCCATGCTTCCTGCCTCCTCAGCCCAAGCTGCCAACCAAGGAATACCTACAGATAAGGACAAAGCCCCTCTCCATCGCAGCAGGGAGCTAGGGGTGAAATCTAAATCAAAGTCGTCGAAACTCAGCGCTGTATGGACAGCACTCAAAAACAGGGACAGTAAAGACAGACGAGAAGATCAGCAGAGAAACGAAGGCCTTGTGATGATCTAGACTCAGACTCAAGAGTGGCAACTTATTCTTTTTGAGTCAACGGTACTGAAATCCCTGGGTGACGAAAATGGTTCCACAATCGACATCTAGCCAAACTCACCTGGAGCTGCCTGGTGATCCACTTCCAAAGGGCCCGGGCCTGACAACCATAGAGAGCAGTTCTACTGTGCACACGTGGGGCGAGCTTACAACCCAACGCACCACCTCTCAGATTTAAAGGAAACCAAATTTAAATGGTTAACTAAGAATTGGGCACCAGCCTCCACTTTACGCGTCTCCTCAATAGGAACAACTTCAAAAACCACCCTACTTCCAATGTCCCAGTACACACACACACACACACACACACACACACACACACTCCATCGACTCAGGGTTTTCCTAATGTCAATGCCAACCTGTCACAGTAAGAAGATGCCTCGCGGATTGTAAGTCTTGGGGTGTTGCTGCATTGAATGCAGCCTTAACACTGTCTCCATCGAGAGAGGCAGCCCCTGCTTTCATTTGTCTCCACGAAGTCTTATGTAACCCAAACCATCACAGGCCCAGAAACGGTAGTTTTAGGTTTTACGAATATTTGGAAAGGATTTGTCTTCCTCGGCCTATGTGTTTACTTCAGGACAGAGCTCACCCGTGCTATCTGGTCAGAGCTGGAGCAAGCCCCACCCCCAGACTGTGACCACAGTCTCTGTTCCTGACCAGTCAGCTTCTACCTCTTGGTAGCCAATGGTTTGATTGATTGTCTTCAGGATCGTAACAATGGTGAAATCATGCCTTATCTCCTGTAACAATTCTTAAGAAATACTTCAGGATCTTGGCCCCATTTGTTTCGACTATCCCATGAAAGCTCTGCTCGTGTCTAAAGCTGGTCCGGGCACGACAGTTTCGTCACCCATTAAGCCGAAAGTCAGCTCAACTTTAATTTTTCAGTCAGAATGATGTACGCTGAACCAGTGGAGAGCTCTATGGCGCTGCTTGCTAATTCTTCTGTTAATTGTCAGTCCTCTCCAATCAGGACATGAACAGGATTGATTTTCCCCCCTAGAAATCTACGTGGATGGTCTAGCACTGCAGGCTTCATCTATAAAGTCATCTCGTCCTTTCTTGAAACGAGTTATCATTTGTAAACTGCTACTCTCTTTGGGGCACTGTCCCTTATAAACTGTTCCGGAAGCACCCACGACCTCCCCATTTTTACCCACAAGCTTCAGCACCCATCTGATGCTTTCCTTCCTTCCACTTGAGCAGCATTCATGTGGCTCAGAGAGGGGCTCTTTTCAAAGGCCCATTATCCTTAGTGTCTCAAACCAGATCCTGTTCTGACTCGTGACAAGATCATACGGGTTTGATGTGCTTTACAACAAATATTGAGATCCACGCAGAACACACACTGACCAAGAACTCTGAAAACCCGCTCAGAGGAAGAGCCAAAAAAAAGCTGTGCTACAGGAGAGGGATCTACCCAGCTCATAAACTTAGATGCCTATGGCTGGAACTACTCCAGGACATGCAGCAGCGCCCTCTGGGCCAGAGACGTACCAGACCAAAATGACAGCACTCTACCAGTGACAATGAATCGGAAAATAGGCCTCAAGCAAGCGCTAATACGAGGCACCCTTGCTGGCAGCCCTGAACAGCCAGCTCTCGGTGGGGTGAGGAGCCCTGGCCGCCAGCCTTCGCCCTTTCCTGTGATTCACACACTCCCACCATGATGAGCCCAACGGGCCACGCGATTCTATTCAAAACCGACCAAAGGGGCTGAGTAGCACTTTGTTGTGCTGTACAAGGGGTCGCCATGAGTCAGGACAAAGGTGACTGACGACAGCTAACAGCAGCCAGGGTAAACTCCAAGCTACCAAATATGGGAGCAAGGAGCCCTAGTAGCGCTGTGGGTTGGGTAAGCATTGAACTCTTAACCACAAGGTCGGCTGTTCAAACCCAGCTCGGGGGGAAAAGGTATTGCTATCCCTGTTTGCTCGTAAAGACTCAGTCTCCAAACTCGATTCTGACTCATAGCAACCTTACTGGACAGAATCTAACTGCCCCTGGCGGGGTTCTGAGACTAAACTCTTTACAGGAGCTGGCAGTTCAACGTTTTTCCCCCGAAGAGCTTCTAGTGGGTTTGAACTGCCAACCTTGCAGTTTGTAGCCCCAGACTTAACCCACCAGGGCTCCTTCCCACCATGTTCCAAACCCACCCCCACTGCTGTTGAGTTGATTCTGACTCACAGCTGGTTTCTGGAGCTCTAAATAACTAACAGGGCCCTGGCGGCCTTCCAGCAGCCGCTCCACAGGAGTAAAATGAGGCTTTCTGCTCCAGTTTAAAAACAAAAACTGCGTTCGCGCTCTCCCCTGAAAAAAAAAAAAAGCCAACCTAGGTTTTCCTCTGTCCTACAGGCTGGTATGAGAATCACCTCGTTGGCAGTGGGTTTGGGGGTTAATATGGTGAGCCGCGAGCGCCGATCTTCTGCATCCCTGTTTCCAAAAGACGGCTCCGCCCAAGGGGACTTGGTGACACAGTGGTTAAAAAAGAAAGGTTGGCTGCTATCCAAAAGGTCAGCAGTTTGAAACCACCAGCCGTTCCAGGGGAGCAAGCTGTGACCGTGTGCCTCCCTGCAGATCACAGCCCGGGAAAGCGGAGGCAGCTGTTCTGCTCTGCCCACAGCTTCACCATGGACTGGAAGCACACCGGTGGCAATGGGCTCGGTTTTCTGATTGCTACGGTGAAGTTGAAAGGGAATGTACATTCCGGCCTGCTGAGTCAGCCAGCAGCAGCTCCAACACTCCACACCAACTACTTCTGTTTCCAAAGCCTGTTCTGTTTACAGAGGTCATGAGAAGCGCAAGGCCTGGGGCCAACGGGTTTCCAAATCCTCAGCCCCACATGCCCTTAGGAGGAGGCCTGGTGACACTGGGGATTATCAGCTGTGCTGCTGACTACTACAAGGTCAGCAGTTCAAAACCACTAGCTGCTCCACAGGAGAAAGATGAGGCTTTACATGCTCCCATAAAGATGTATCGCCTTGGAAACCTACCAGAGCAGGGCTCCTTTGTCCTATCCGGTCGCTATGAGTCAGGAGTGACTTAGTGGCAGTGAGTTCCGTTGTTTTAATTCTTCCCTTTGAGCCTCCGACTATATTAATGTACGTGTTGGGTCTCAAAGAAGAGTGGGAGTATGAAATAGTTATCAAATGTATTAACCCTCCAGTCTCCAACACCTTCCCCCCACCCCCGCCATTATAAGCCTGTCAGATACCCTCCATGACTGCTGGAAATCCCGCCAATCAAAATGAGTCCAGCCCTTTGCAGCCAGTGCACAGCAGCAAAAGGCAGAACACGTGGAGATGGATGTCTGTTTCTCTGCAGAAGTTCCCCCCACACCACTGAGAGGCAACCCAAATTGGGTAAAACCAATCTGGCTCTGTCATGTGCACGTCATGTTCACACAGAAAAGCTGTCATCGGAACCTCTACCCAGTGGCCCCGTGCCACGGGGCTGGGACAGGCTGTGAAGACAAGCGATGGCCCCCAAGAACAAGCCCACAGCAGTCACTCACTCACTCCCCCGGATGTCCCCGGCTTGTCTAGGCGGCGGAGTCTGGAACGGGAGGGACGTGGCTCTTGGAAGGGCTGCGTCAGAACCCACGACCAAAAGCAGTGGGCATGGGACAGGGAAAAAGCTGTAATCTGCCTGGGGTACATTTGGGGAGGCTTCTCTGAAGGAGTGGAAAATGCTGGAACCACGCACCTGGACCCTAGTTAGGTGAAAACGTACCAACACTTGACCACGTTGCAGCATGACACCGCAGACGCCCAGGCCAAATGTCTGCAGTGGTAAGGAAGGTATGAGGCAGCTGTGTCACGAGTAATGGCAGGTCTCCCAGCAGTTCACACGTGTTCAGCAGGAGCCCTTGGGCCCCCAAGTGCAGCCTCCCAGGAAACGCACTCCCTGAAGCACACTATTTCCTAACAGACTCCAGGGCAGGGAAGCAGCCGAGCATGCTGAGTTCATATATTCCCCTAGCTCTAACATTTTGATGGGATCACCTAGATCAGGATTTCCTAAAGTGGGCAAGCACACCTCCTGGGGGCCTAGAATAATCGGGGGGGGGCTGCAAAAGCAGGTACCTATAGTGTCTCCTGGACTATGGGCTGTATATTGTCCGGAGAGCACTGGGAAAACTTTTTTTTTTAAGAGCCTCTGATCAACGTCACAAACCAACTTGCTCTCTGGCCAGCGTCCCCTAAGACGTCACCCTGTGTCCAGAATGTTGCAGGAAAAGGCGTCATGCCAGCCACAAGCAGAACCTCAAGATTTGGGGGGAGAGTTCAGCTGCAGCGACAGTGTCCCCTCCCCATTGGCCTTCCCAGGCCGTGTGGCCTCTTACATTCAAAGGCACCATGCGAACACGGCCACACCAACTGAGTCATATGCAGGTTGAGTGGCCCAACTGCAGCTCTGAGAAGCACATCATTTAGTCATCAAAAGCTAGTTCTGACTCAGCACAACCCTATGGGCCTGCTATTCCTCAGGGTTTCAGAAGCATGCATCTCTATGGGCGGAGATGGCCTCGTAACTCCTCAGAGGAACGGCTGGCGGGTTTGAACTGCCAACCTCTCGGTTAGCAGCATAACACCTCACCTAACCCACTACACTGCCAGGACTCCTGCTATTAAATATACACATCCAAAACGCATGGGGAGGAAAAACAGCGCGAGAGACGTCTCCTCTGCATGACGGCAAAGGCGAAGGAAGAAGCCAGTGCTCAGGCGGGGCTAGCAGGCACCTGCGTGGCTGACCTTACACGGGAGTACAAGATCAGCTCCAGCCACACAGTGCTACGGAACCTATAATAGTAAGGCCTCCAGCCACGAGGTTCTGGAGGGCAGACACCTGCTCTCTCCTTGTCCCCGCTCTCCCACCACCAGCCAAGAGGACTGAGAAGGGTCCCCGCTGTATCGGGACGCCGTGTCACTGATCTCAGGACACAAGGGCAGTGGTCTCGGCCAAAGAAACAAAACCATCCACAGGAAGGAACTCGTAGGCAAAACTGTCTAGTTCCGCACCAGCCAGGAGTGGTAGGAGCCAAACAAAACGTCTGGAACCACCTCGCTGTCCACAGTAGGAAAATCACTACAGCACAGATGGTCTCAAAAGCTCCGGGTCACAAAACTTGTGTGTGTATGACATTAAATTGGCAAGAAAAATAATAAAAATAAGCACATGATTTTTCTACGCCTGTATCTAGAAGCCCCCTGCCCGCCATCCCCACTCCCGCCGAGGGCAGTGTTAAGTGCCTGGCTGCTAACCGAAAAGCCAGCAGTTCAAACCCCCAATGAGCAGCTCCTCGGGAGAAAAGACCCGGCTCTCCACGCCCACCAAGGCGAGGGTCTGGGGGCAGTTCTACTCTGTCCCACAGCAGCGCACTGCGCCGCTGAATCCCGCAGGGCGGCACATGTAGGGAAATACGTAACGTAGGGGTGCACAGACACAGAGGGGGCCTTCGTGGACTGAGACGCGCACACTTTGGCCCTCTGGGTCTGGAAATGCCGAGCTGGAGGTGAGGGGCACCATAGCAGTGTTTTGAACGTCTGCTCTGTGCACAGATCCGTTGTAATCTTACAAAACTCATACACACATCTGTATACACATATACGTATATGTATCTCGCCTCCAGCCCCAGCCACCCACGTGGACGTTCGCATCTGCGAATGTTCACACCGACACAGAGAGGCACCAAAACAAAACCAAGTGCAGTCCCACTGCGTGGGCTCTGACTTACAGTGGCCCTCGACAGGGCTTCCAACCTGCCAATCTCTCGATTAGCAGCCACCACGGAACCCGCTGCGCTGCCACCCCGGGGCTCCTTAAAGAATGGCACCGGAGATCTAAATTTCTTATCGATTTAACAACTGCCAAAGCATCACTCTGGGAATTCTGGTTTGACAGCGAGGGTTTTCTGTTAACTTAACTGGGCCCATCGGGATTCTCGGTGGTTTGACAGTTCAGACCTAGGCAGCCGGCATGGTGTGACCTAACGCAATGTCACACGCTCACTCATAATGGGATCTGCTACCGGCAGCCAAGCAGCTTAAGATTAGGGTGGGGTAGAATACCTTTACTCATATCTCAGTCTAGAACAGCAGTTCTCGCCACCCCTTTGGGGGTTAAACCCTTTCACAGGGGTCGCCTGATTCATAACAGTAGCAAAATTAGAGTTATGAAGTAGTAACAAAAATCATTTTATGGTTGGGGGTCACCGCCAACATGAGGAACTGTATGAAAGGGTCGTGGCATGAGGAAGGTTGAGAACCAACGAAAGGATGTTTCCCCGGGAGTTTGGTCTGCTTCTGATATAAAGGGATGCTGTGGGAAAACTTGCTTGCTTTCTGCTGGGGCTGGATTCTCCCCCAGAATTGTTGTCTATTGCTTCTCAGAACTTAAGCCAACAGCCTGCCATGTTGTCCACCAGTCCTAGGAGCTATCTATCGGCTTTCAGCTTTCTAACGCACAGACCATACATTTACTGGCCTCTACAGCCCCAAGCCTCACCTGCTGACCGTGGACTCTTTCAGCGCGGCAATCCCCACCGTGTTCTTCGTGCCAACCTCAGGCCCATCAGCCCCTTGACGGCAGGTGAGGCAAGAGAAACCTCCCGCCGAACATCTGCCCCCGAGATCTGGAACCTGCTCAGGCTTGACCCTGCCTGTTTCTACAACAGCGTGAACCATTTTCCTGATATAAATTCCTCTCTGTTACATACATGTAAAAGCCTCCCGGGTTTGTTCCTCAGGAGAACTCAGCCCAAGACATGTGGCAGAGGTACCTCTGTGGCAGCTCCGGGTCCCAAAGGATAAACATGGGAAATAGACGAGACCTGTTCAGGAGTGCGGCTTGCTAACTCATTGTTGAGTCTACAGCGCCATGGGAAGAGTGAGCGAAACCTGTCTTCCTGAATAAGCTTCAGGAAAACTCATTACAAACTGTCCCGGAAGTGGGTTCTTCAAATAGTTTCCCGATGAGAGAAAGGGGTGGGAGGAAAATTCACAGGGCTATAAACTGCCATTTTATTTATTTTTTAAGTGCCATTTGTGTGGTGAATTCCAGTGTTTCAAAACTAAGAAATCGCTCACTTACCCTTGTCAAGGCTAAGCACAAAAGGGCCCTGCTTTCCAAGTAAAAGGAAAAAGGCTCCGGAGCTTGCCTGAGGCGTTTTATAAATACCGGCTTTTCATCAGCGGCTCGGTAATTCTGGCTCTAAGCGGAGGGTAGACTTTCTAAACTGGCTACGGTGTTCGGTATTCGGGGTACAGAAAGAGCTTCAAAGTAATTTTCCTTTGTCACCTGAATAAGCCTTCTAAGTTTTCGCACCTAAGTCTTAAATCCTGCGAGGGAGCCTTTGTCCTTGAAAGACTCCCATCAAACCGTCAGCTCAAGGGCCTGCTTCTCATTCCTCTCGCCAGCTGTGCATGCCTCCTTTCAAACACAAACATTTCAGAGCTGAGCAAGCAGCTCTAGAGAGCCTGGGCCTGGGGTCCCCTGGGGCAGCTTACCCATCTTTGGGGCGGGTTCAGTCTCACCGGAACCGGTCTGCCGGCCTCCCTCCCTCCTCAATAGAGGCCTATCCTGTGGAGTCTTCACCACCTCAGGAGTCTGTGGGTTCCGTTCCGGGCAGAATGAGCAACATCCTGAGCAACATCCGGAAGTGAGGCGCACGTGCATTTGGGGAGCAGGATTCCCGTGCGTGTTATCTTTACCTTATATTGTCTTCTACGAAGAGTGTCGAGAGCACTGTGAAAAAGTGCAAACTACTGCATCCTTGTAGATGCAAAGGGAGCCCTTGCCACCAAGAACACGGTGCCCACAGACCTCCAGTTTGTCCACAGAAGGCACTGGCTGCCAGCTGCCAAGCACAGTAACAGGACACAGCCTGTACTGCAGTGGTGCCCCATCGGGCTGCCAACTCAAGGCCAGTAGTTCAAAACCACCAGCCCCTCGAGAAAGACATGACTTTCTACTCCCGTAGAGCGTGAACAGTCTCGGAAGCCCACAGGGGCCGCCTAGCGGTCGCTGTGCGTGGGCCTCACTCGAAGGCAGTAAGTGAGTTCTCTCACAAGGATATAGGTTGGTGGTTTTCAATTTGGGAGTACATTTTCCTCCTCTTTTGACTGCACACCAAAAGGTCGGCGATTCCAGGTCCACCAAGAAGTGCCTCAGATGCAAGTCCTGGCAATATAATTTAGAAAAACTCAGCCACTGAAGCCCCCCTGGGGCGGCGCTTGCTGAGACTGAAGACTGAAGCCCCTCTGGGGCAGGGCTTGCTCTGATACATGATGGGTTGTCACAAGCCCAAGTGGACTTGAAGGCACCTGGTGGTGGTGTGGCCACCCCTCTGAAGCTGACAGGGTCTGCTGACATTGTTAGGTGTCACAACTAGAGAGGTTGAGGTGAGGGATGCTGCTGGCACCTGGTGGGCAGTGGCCTGGCACGCTACTAAACATCCTCCAATACCCAGGGCAGCCCCCACCCCAAGAAGGATCCAGCTTCAGGGGTCAGCCATCATGCCGTCTTCTGGCACCAACACCCAAACCTGAGCTTGTTTCTAGGGCTCCACACCAGAGCCTTCTCCTGGTACGAACACAGTGGCAACCACCCCCACGTCCCCCCTACCCAACCCAAAGCCCCTGGGGGGTGGGGACCCAGTGCCAACAACTCCTTTACCACTCAGGGGCCCGATAAGCTCGTCGGGAGGAGCTAGCCCCGTTTGTCTCCTGAGGAGCAGCTGGTGAGTTTGAACCGCTGACCTTGCAATGGGACCTCGCCTCCCTAAGCGGAAGATGCATGGAAGTGAACTGATCCTGGATCCGTCCGATAGCCCACCATGACGTCATGCCCTCAACACTCAAGGCTCCCTCGAGAGGCACCAGGCTTGCGCCAACTGTTTTGGAAATAATGGAAAAGCTGCACACATCCCCCCTCCCCACTACCCAAAGTTAACATTCTCAGCATGCTTGCTGGCTAATGACTTTAAAAATAAACTCATTTAGACATCCTCCTCCTGAAGGAGATGCCAAACAGAGACAAACAGGAAGGAGAATTCATCCTCTCATCTGGTGGGTGGCTGTGCTGTGCACAGAGGGGGAGACTGAATGAGGCTCTCTTCTTGCAGCGTCCCTCAGAGGAGCTGGCTATTTCTCGTTAAGTGTATCAAGGACAACCAACAGCTTGGAACAACGTTTATGATTACCTGGTACTATGAAACTTTCTGCCAGGAACGGGGGAGGGGAACCTCCAGTCTAGGAATCTGAGAAATCCTCTCTTACACACACAGACACACACACACCCCTTTATTGTCACCAGGTTTCTCAGATCTTTCCAGATATAATGTGAGACTTTACACTGAAAGTCCCGGGCTGGCAGCCTTCTCCCAAGCTCCTTGGATGCCAGCAGCCTTCAGGTAAGAAAGTGCTCGCTGGGAAGTGGTCTTAGGAAACAGCAATGCATTCTGGACTAAGAGGGCGCTGCTTCCTGGCCATTTTCCTCAGCAAGTTCCACAATAGTTCCAAGGTGTTCTCAGGAGCTGTTGGTAATTCCGGGGGTACCTCGATATCCACCCAAGGTGACTCCAGGAAAAACACAGGTGAACACTGGCCTCCAAATATGGAGGAAGAACAATAGTGAATGGGTTTTCGTGAGCGACTCTGCCCTAAGGTTCAATGCCACAGACAGCAATGATTACTAAAACCTGCTCTGGCTGGCCGTGTCAATCCTGCAATAACCAAGGACCAAACTCCCTGCCATCGAGTCGATTCTGAGTCACAGAAACCCCGTAGAGCAGAGCAGAGCTGTCCCAGTGGGTTTCCCAGGACAGTAAGTCTTTGCAGGAGGAGAAAGGCCCGTCTTTCTCCCTTGGAACACCTGGGAGTTCTGAGCCGTTGATCCTGCAGGCAACAACCCAACGCACCACCAGCACCACCAACAGGGCTCCTCTGAAGAACTGCCCAAGGGAGGCGACTTGTATTGTGAAATGGACATTCTCAGAAAACCAAACTGGGAGCCAGAGGTGTCCCCGGGTCACACACTTGTCTTAGCCAGCGCAGCACCTGGGTGCCGCAGCAGCAGGAAACTGGCCCTGTATCTTGACCAGGAGAGAAGTCGTAATTGGCTTTGACTCCAGAGATGACTCCCTCAGGGCACAGTCTACTGCGGTGGCAAAGAGCATGGGTCCTGAAGTAACACAACAGGACCACGGGCAGAGTCCCACCTCTCTCTCCCAGTAGTTCCAAGACGGAGTCCGCAGCTTTAATTAACTTCTTTATGCTCCGGAAAGCTTCCTCTTGTGAACAAGGGTGACGGTAAGATCGACTTCATCAGATCATCGGGGACGGAATAAAACAGTGTACGGGAGAGCTGCTGACGAGGTGTGACTTGTTATTACGAACATCAACACAGGCTCGGTGGTGGAGCCCAGGAAAAGAAATAGCCCCCAACTCAGATGTTCCCAATGGATGATCGTAATGTTGAGGCCTCAGGAGCCCCAGCTCCAGGATGGAAGGGCCCCTTCCAGAAAGGCAGCCTAGCAAGGTCTTCTAGAAGCACAACTGCATACAGACAGATTGTTCCTAGCCTGGGCGACCTAAAATGACAGCACCATGAAACCAGAGCTGCCCCAGTGCAATCTGAACCCCCAACCGCGGCCAGCACTCCCCTCACGTTCAAATTAGAGGGACACATGGGAATCGCTTACAAATTCGGAGTCATCCGCATCAAAATCCATAAAGCCTAATTATTACTACTTCAGATGCTAAGCTACTTTTTTTAATCATTACCAAAAGGTACCCTGACTAGGTAAACCAGACTTTTACTCGGCCAACCGATACACACCAAGAGAGACTTCAAAACATCTATCTCTACCTACACACACACACACACACACACACACACACAACACCAACCACGAGAAGCCTAAAACATACATATTACGATGTGCCCGCGAGAGGCTCTGAACATTTGACTTAAACAGTTCCTCCAGCTGCTTGGTCAGATTCCCCACCTTCAGTCTCTCCGTCGACCGGATTCTTCAGTCAACCAGCACATCACCCTCCGCGTCAGGAGCCAAGACTATTACCTTTGTGAGTTTGAATGAGAAGGAAATCAGAGAAAGGACTCCATTGGCCCACTCAAAAAAGCACGCACACACACACACACACACACACGCACACACACACCTGGGTTACCCTGAAGCCCACATAGGACTGCAAGCTCCAGATCTCACCGGCAGCTAAGTGTCGGCACATCGTTTACCCTCAGAGCCCCGAGTTCGCAGGCATAAAACGGGGTGCAATCCACCTATCCAGTAAGGGTCCTGGTAACATCCCGGTCCTTTTGTCATCTTTTCCTTTCGACAAAACTCACTCCCATTCCACCTGAAACGAACCCTATCCACACCCTCTCCTTGTACCAATCCTCTTTCCCTTTCTGCACACCCATCCCCGACCTCTGCTTTTACAGTCCGAGAGCTGTCTCATGGGAAGGGCACGTTCGCAGCAATAGCAGAAAATACGTGAGTTGCTATCAAGGTGGACGGTGTGCAGGAAGGTACACCGTAGTGTGTGCATATACCTACACGGGCGAATTTGTGGGAACCTGTGTACCCATTCCCCACTTACATGATAAGATGCGTTGTTATGACAGTCGGCGTTATGTGAAATTGGAGGGTGGCATCCACTCACAACACAGATGGTGGCTGTGCGACTCCGTTAACTGCCAAATTCCATCATCACAAAACTGACCCGTCTCGGCCCAGCCGAGACAACACACAACTGCAACCTTCAGCGAGTCAGCATTGTTCCTGCCTTGCGCTTTATAGTTCATCCCGGCCAGGGGCACACCGTGAAGGGACTCAACAGCCAGACTGCCGACTGCTGAGTAACGTCCTCCGTGCGACACGTCAGCTCGCTCGTCACTGCGGAAGGAATAGGTGTGCATACGTGTTTGGGCTGCACCTCAGTTCAAAGGTACAAGGAAGCGCAAGGGGCACAGGTAGGAAGAATACTTCCTGGAGATATGCAAGCACCCCGTGGGATTGACGAATGGGTTTGAAGGCTCAGGTCCACAGTCGCAGGGGACACATCTAGGTGACTTGGCATCACTTGGTTTGTAAAGAAAAAGTTGTCTGTCTTAGTTCGGGGAGTAATGCCTGGGGTCTCCAACGCTTGGGAGCAGCCATCGAAGATACAATTCTTGGTCTCCTCTCACCTGGGGCGAAGGAGAGGGTGAAGGAGACCAAGAAACAAAGGAAGAATTGGACCACCGATTCAAGCCACAGCCTCTCTACCCGAGAGCATGAGAACCAGATAGTGCCTGGCCACTACCATCAACTGTTCTGAGCTGGGACGCGAGAGGAGGTCTGTATTAGAACGTTAGAAAACTACCAGGATAAACAAACTAAAATTCATTAAAAGGGGCCAGGCCAAATGCAAGGATGAGGCGGAGAAGCCGGGAAGGACTGGGTGGGAATGCAAAGTCAGAAGCAGGATAAAAGCAGGGAAAGGCTGAAAGCTTCTAGGGGCAGCAAGGAATGTCTCAGCACAATAGGTCTGGGAGTGGTTGAGTGGGAGGTCAAAGTACTGAATACACTTTCTCCTACAGCACAATAACATGTCAAGGAAGGAAAATGTTTTCAAGGCCAGATGGACTGCCCTGATAGAGAGGCCGGAAGCATCCCCAAGACGACCACCCTGAGAGAGACCTTTCGACCTGGGTCACCTGGATCAGCCTATGCAAAAGTGAGTAAAACAATGGAATCCGGCCCTTGAAACCACCTAATCCAGGAGCCCAAGCCTTCACTCAGAAACCCAGATCAGGAGGCCCAGAGGCGCAGGGGAACCGGATGGGCAGAGACGACGACAGGAGGCCATTGCTGGCACCACGTGAGGGCCGTAACCACGGCCGCAGTCCATTTCCATTGTCTGTCCTCATTCACCGCAGACTTCTGCCGAGGTTTGATCAAAGGCAACCACCAGGTATTCTCCAGACAACAGTGCATCTTACAACAAGGCCTTGATGGAATACTGCCGGTTGCCAACGCCGCCTGGGGACCCCATGTTAACTCGGAGTAGACTCGTGTCATACAGCGGAGCTCTTCCCTGGCTGTCTTCTCTGGAGGAAGGACACCGTGTCGGTCTTCCCAGGGGTCTCAGGGTGGATTTAAAGCGCCAACCTCTGGGGTTCGTGGTTGAGTGCTCAACATTTTGTGTCAGCGAAGGGTCTCCCGGCTTCATACTTGCCTCTGACTCCGATTACAGTAGCCCTTTGAGGGGGGTTTAGAAGCCCACTGGTCACCTTCACTGAACATTACACCCCTCTTTTAGGGTCAGCAGTAACCCCGCTCACCGAGCTGTTGGGAACAAGGAGTGCTTTGGTCTTGAGAACTGAAGTGAGGCTGGGGAAGACAGGTTAAGAGTTACACTTGTCTCAACCGACAGGCTGGACCTGCAGGAGCTGGGGGAGCCCCCTAGGCCGTGTGCACAGTGAAGAGAAAGCCAAGAGGACTTCTGCCAAGGAGAGGGCACCAGGCGGTGACAGAGGTCATGATGTGGCCCTGGAAAGACTAAAGTATAAACCCAGTGCAGGAGGCCGGCTGAATTCCTAGTTTCAAGTCCTCCCTTTGTCACCATGTTATCTAAACGGCGTCTTCATCATGTGTGCCATGTGCCATGCAAACACCCACCCCAATCAGAATCCTGGTACAGGGCAGTACTTGCTCCACACCAGTGCACGCAACTCACCTCCATCCCCATCCCACAGAAGGCCACAGGGAACGCTGGTTCCGGACACGGTCATTTATCCAGTGATCGCTGGTATGGCATCTACTTGTCTTCGTCCACCTAATTCCGCCAGCATCCAGTAGCTCTCTCCTGGGGGCACCCAGAGTTTCAGACCACCCGGGTTCTGCCGTCCAGTGCACTTACACAGCCACTGGGCTGCCTTCTTGTGCTTCTTAGTTCTTGCCCATTTCACTGGACTTCTGGCCAACCATCTTGGTTTGCCTCCTTTTGTCCTGCCTACCTGTCTCGTCTAGGACTCATCACTTGCCAGACGACTTGTGGCATGCTCTGGTGCTGGCCAATAAGCATGAAGACCTTCTGAACTCAGATTCACTTTCTGTGGCTCTGACCTCTTCTCCTCAGGGCTGGTCCCACGGTGTTTCCTGTCTTGAATGCCCCACCTTGTCTCTACTTTTCCCAAGAACCACCCTGCTCCACTTCCAGCCATCTGTGACTCACAACCACACCCTCGGGTCCAGAGAGTGCACTGCTCACAACAGGGAGTGGGCGGGCTCGATCAGCGACTAATAAATCATATTCTGAGTGCCAGTCACACAGCCAGAGCCCTCAATGTAAGAGCCAGTCCTACCTAACATTCAGCCAGGATGCCTGAGAGAAGGGGGCCTCCCTCATCCAGAATACTGGGGCATTCATCAGGAAACAGAAAGCAGTTCTCACGCCAGGCAATCTCATCAATGCGTTTTCTTTCCCCAAGTTAAAAGCACACTGAAGTTTCCTCCCCATGCCACAGGGCAAGCACACACTATACCAAACTCCTCTCCTGCAGCTCAAATCACGGTTTGGCTCAGGTCCAAAGATGACCTCCCCCCACCCCCCGCCCCCGGCCTACCCCAAGACATCTGGACCCATGGCGTTACGAGCAGCTGTCTCCATGATGCGTGTGTGCGGAAGGTGCACGGGGTGGGGATCAGCCATTTGTCACGGCCGCCCCGTGAGCTGGCTCGCTGTTAGCACCCGCTCTAAGGAAAGTCACGAGGCTCAGTGGTAGGCTCCGGCTTTGAGCCTTCATCTTCCACCAGGGACTACATCCCTGAGCCAGACCAGGCCCGGGGCTCCCAGGACAGTGGCTTTACACGGGGAGGAGGCAAGGGACGTGGGGCTGTTTCCACGCAAACTGCCTTCATCGCCACAAAGCCAGATTTAGAAGGTGCTTGGCCACCCTGACGGAACATTTGGGTCAAAGACTCTATAGAAGAATCCTGATCAAAGGGGGCGGGGGTGGGGGGGGCACAGAACAGAATTTCAAATTCTAATAGAATCCAGACGTTCTGAACCCCTAGAGGAATAAGGAACTCCTGAAACTATTTTTACCTTGAGATCACCCCTACTTCTTAAAATCAAAAACATCCCCCCAGAAGGCGTCAAACACCAAGCGATAGTTTAGCTTTCCTTGGTGAAGGAAAGGCGCAGCTTACTACTCCCCAGAAGTGTCCAGGGGTCCATAAAGAAAAGGAATGTTTGGAAACTGATGATGGTGCCGACAGGGACAGTTCTACCCTCTCCTACAGGCCCCGGCCCCATGGCAGAGTTTGTTTAGTGAAGGCAATAAACGGCCTGCCTTGACCGTTGTCCCCCTCGAGGATCTAGCTACTGGGGATCAAACTGACAACAGCCACGACTCACAAAATCAGGCAGGAGCCTCGGGGGCAGCAGGGTTACGTTCCTGGGGGAAGAACTCAGGGAAGCAGGCTAAGAAAGAATCGTCCCACAACTCAAAAGCACGCAGTCGACCATCGCTGAGCCGCAGATGTAGAAACTGGTGCCTTAGGGTACACACGGTACATTCAAAAAAAGACTCAAGGAATTCAAAGACGATGGAATTTTCCCACCAACTTTCTCAAGGCCCCTCAATTTTGCTGTGTATACATTACCCAGCAGAAGCTGAAAGAATGTCTTAAAAATAAACTGCAACTGGGGATGAAAAACACATTGCGTCAAAGCAGGTACCCTTGCCTGCCACCCAGGCCTGATTCCAAGCTCAACAGGGATCTTCCGTTTCCTGGGAGGACACATATCACAAGACCAAAGTGCCCGAGCTAGCAGGGCTGGAGGGGCAGTAAATAAAACCCTTTGCTATCAACTCACAAGAGCTGCCATGGGACAGATGAGGACTTCCCCGTGGGGTTTCCAAGACGGTGACGGTTCCGGGGACGGGCTGCCCCATCGGTTTTCCTGGTGGGTTCAAACTGCCCACATTTTGGTCAGTCACTGGACACTGTAACCAAACAGGTAGAAGCAAGGTTTCGAGCAGGTTCGAAACGGTCCAGTCATGGTCAGGGAAACAAGGACAGGCAGCACACCAGCCGCAGAGCCCGGGCTCTCTCGAATGCCCTTTTGTGACTCGAGTCACCACTTTGAGAGCTGAGGGGTGCCCGAGGCAAACCCTGGCATGCTCCATGGCCCCCTGATGCATGGCCAGGCTGAATAAGAGGACAGAGAGACTCCAGGAGAACGGAGCCTTTAAATGATGGTGTTGGCACAGAATGTCGAAAGGACCACGGACTGCCAGAAGAACAAACAAATCAATCTTGGAAGAAGTGCAGCTAAGATAAGGTTCTTCAGAGAAAGGATGGCAAGCCTTTGTCCCCCGCATTTTGGGCGACGTGCTGTCAGACAGGAGTAGCCCCTGGAGAAGGACAGCACGCTTGGTCAGGTCATCCCGGAAGAGGAAGACGCTCCATGAGATAAACTGACGCGACAACAGGAGCACACGAGGCCTGCCAGGATGGGGCAGGGCAGGGCCGGGCAGCCCTTCGTCTTGTGGCACGGAAGGTCACTGTGAGTCATGACCCACTCAGGGCACAGAACAGTAAAAACAGGAAGCAGACGACGAGTCTGTGGGTTTTCGTTTGGTATTTTAGGCAAAGGGGCAGGGGAGGGCCACTCACACATAGCAGCTGACCACACCACTGGGCTGCGTCCATAGGCACCGCGGCCCACTGCCTGCCTGGGTCGAAACCCCACACACACTGTGCTTGCGTTCTACACCCGCAGCACGTGGGGCCCACCGGCTCGAGGCGCTAGCCTGACAAACTCTGGTCCGATCCGAAGCACCTGCATCAGAGATTAAATTGTGCCTCTCAAAATACGTTTTATAAAAAAGACTAACCTCCGTGCTGGGGCCTGCACTCAAACAAACTCGTGCCATGGGGTCGGGGCCTGTAGGACGGGGTAGAACCGCCCCCGGGGGGAGTTGTACAATTGGCACCACAGTCAGTTTCCAGACATTCTCGGAGCAGCGAACCGTCTTTCTTCACTCGTGCAGCTAATATCAAATGATGTCATCGTGTTAATGAAGCAGTGTCGGCTGTATCTTACGTCATCTCTTCCAGGAAAAAAAAAAAACACAACAGAACAGGCAGAGATGGGGGTGGAAATGCCAAGTGAGGTCATGAACACCCACAAACAGAAGTCCAAAGCAAGGATCATCCCCTAGAGCAGCGGTTCTCAACCTGTGGGTCGTGACCCCTTTGGGGGTCGACCAACCCTTTCACGGGGTCGCCCACTTCCTAACAGTAGCAAAATGACAGTGATGAAGTCGCAATGAAAATAACTATGGTTGGGGGGTCACCACATGAGGAACTGCATTAAAGGGTCGCGGCATTCGGAAGGTTGAAAATCACTGCCCTAGGACCAGTTGGGGGAGAAAGCCTTCCCAGGGAGCCGAGGCCCTGTATTCTGACTTCCAGCTTCCTTAACTGTGAAAGAGGCTGATTAGGGGCTACATCACAAGCATTAGCGCCAGTGGGCCTGGCAGTGTTCTGTTCTGCTGTTGCACACAGTCGTCCATGTGGAAACAACCTGGCAGCATCGAACAAGGAACTGTTAGGAAAGAAACCTGTTTGTGAAAGCCACCCACCACCCATGGCACCAGATCGCTAAGACAACACGGAAGGCAGAGTTTGCATCTGGGAACAAGGGAGCCGTGCTGACCCCATCTGGACTCACAGGCACCACGGGCCAATCTGGGCAGGGTCCCTGTGGAAGTCAGTTGGACCATCTCAAGGTCTGGAGGCAGAGGCGGCCGCAAGTCTAGAGACCCTCGCTACTCAAGGTGGGGCCCATGGGCCATCTAAAACATCGCTGGGGAGCCGATGGGAAATGTGCGCACTCAGGTCCTCTTACTCGATCGTTACCCACACTTTGGCACTGTCCCCGGGGACCCAACTTCACATGACAGTGTGGCATGTGCTGTTCAGACAAGCGTATCCAGGGCCTGGTGTGGACTCAAACCAGGATCAGGACACCCAATAAGAGCTTTTCTACGGGGAAGCAAAGGGAATCAGGGACCACCGGTACCTCACCCCAGACCCTGCCTCAAATCTAGAACCACCGCTTCTTAGGGGTGCAACTTTCAACAAGACACTTAACTCAGTTCCTAACTCGCGGCCGTAGAGTTGATGCTGATTCACAGCAGCCGTACACGACAGGGTCCAATTGCTCCCGTGAGTCTTCAAGGCTGAAACGCTTCCTGGCAGCAGAAAGCCCCGTCTTACTCCTGCCGAGTGGCTGGCGGTTCTGATCTGCCGACCTCGCAGTCAGCAGCGCAATTCATAACTACCCCGCCACCAGGGCTCCAGAGGGTTCCACATAATCACCATAAAAACGACACGGTACGTTAGCATCGCTTTTCCACTCGATTGAGTCTTCACAGTCAGGTGTGGACCTTATCAGACGCTGGGCGTTAATTACTTCGAGGGCTCAATGACCACGTGTGGCTGGAGCAATCCTAGAGCCGCTAGTTGTCCCTGGGTGCCTTCTCCCCAATGCCCAGCAAGCAGGCAAACGAGCAAGCAAGGCCCCTCGCTGCTGCGGAACGCACACAGGGGCCCTGTGGGTGGGGAACAGGACCAGAGAGAGGCTCTGGCCACCCCGGCAATGGCCAGAACAGACTTAATGCTTATCTTTCTTTTTCTCACAGTCAAGGTTGGGTCTGCTGTTTGCTGTCGCAGATTCCGGGCAACATAAATAACACCCGCCCCCCCCAGAGTGTCCACCAAGACAGCCGCTCACGGACGTCCCCTCGGAGCAGAGATGGTTGAAGTACAGGATGAGGAGTACAAAATCCAGACAGGATGCTCCAGCGACAATTACAGTGATGACCAGCAGACAGAAATAGCCCTGTGCCCTGCTCCCGCTCCAGCGACCCAGCGCAGAGCATCTGCAGCTGCAGTCCTACAAGACTGGCTGTGGCCAGGTGCCTGCCGGTGCACTGTGGGCTCAGTGATCCCAGCTGACCGAGCAGAACCGCTCCTTGGAGCTTTGCACGAGGCCATTACCACCTTTAAGGAAATAGGTCACCTGGTCTTTTCTTCCACAGACCGGCCGGTGGGTTGAAACAGCCAACCTACCCATCAGCCACGGAATACTTAATCAGAACACCACACCAGAGTTCCTGACCCAGGAAACTCACTGCCACTGAGCCCATTCTGACTCACAGTGACCCTAAAGGACAAGCCAGAACTTCCCCAGTGGGTTTCTGAGAATGTAACTCTTTACGGGAGTAGAAAACCTCGTCTTTCTCCTACAGAGCGGCTGGTGGTTTTGAACTGCTGCCCTCGCCATTAGTAGCACAAGTTACCCACTATGCCACTAGGGCTCCCTAGGATTCCTGGAAATGGCAAAAGCCAAACCACTGCCCTCAAGTCCATTCTGACTCAGTCAACCTGTGCAAGATTCTTGAGACGGCCAAACTTCACTAGAGCAGAAAGCCTCATCTTTTGCCCTCGGAAAGGCTGGTGGGTTTGAACCAACGAACTTGCAGTGAACAGCTCAGCACCTAACCCACAGAGCCACCATGGCTACCTGACAAGGACGGTTTTCTTGGTTGAAAACGGCATCTTCTTGCAAAGGAGGCAGCAGAGGGGAGAGGAACGCTCTACTGCGAGACCGAGAAAAGAGCCAAATCTGGAGCGGCTGGGGAGCCCAGAACGATGGCTGACATGGACAGGACTTGTCTGTGTCCAGGGGAGCCTTGGTGGTGCTGTGAGTGAGTGCTGGGTTGCTAACCTCAAGGCTGGTGGTTCAAACCTAACGATCGATGCTCAGGAGAAAGATGAGGCTTCCTGTGGATGTAAAGATTTACCATCTTGGAAACTGGGCCGTTCTGCTGTTCCATGGGGCCCCTAGGAGTCGGAACCAAGGGGAGGAGGAGTGGGGTCGGACCACCATGTATCAGGCATCTGCTACTCACCGCAGGGGCGTCTAGTCCTTGTAACAAAGCTTGAGAAAAGTACAGCTTCATTTAAGGAACCTATCCAAGATCCCAGAGCTACTGAGCTACAGAAGTGGGGGCTCACGGTCACATGATAGGGGCACCTACGGAGGCTTTTAACCAAATGCTCCTCTCTCTGCTGGGCACGTGATCCTCAGTGTCTCTGTCGTCCCCGAGGCCTAGAGCCTCCCCATCACAAAAATGCCACAGAAAGGGCACAGCAGCTTCAATGTCAGTGGGCGGCTTAGAGCACACAGACTGAGCTCACACACTCCCTCCCACGCTCATGTCAGGACTGCCGCGATGGTCCAGATTAAAGTCACGGTCCTACTTCTGCAATGTCAAAATAGCAGCCAGCTTGTCCCTCGTGTCATTTCTGTGCCCCAATTCCCACTCTCCTGGAAAACGAGGCTGCGTCTTTCAAGGGGAGACAAGGCAACCGCAAAGCTGGTGTGATCGCTGTTGCTAGGTGACACCTGTCCGTCCTGGCTCATGGTGACCGCATGTACCAGTGAGAAGCACTGTGTGGTGCTGCATCATCTCCACACCTTTCCTGTGTCTGAGCCCACGGTGCCACGCCGCCTAGTTGAGTGTCTTCCTCTCTTGTGCTGGCCTTCAACTTTCCCACGCACGATATCCTTCAGCAGGGGCCAGCCCCTCCGGTTAATATGCCCAAAGCACTGGAGATGGAATCTCTCCATCGTAGCTTCTATGGAGCGTGCTGTGACGATGTTAAATCTGAAGGCATCATCCGGTTTTATTAGATGATGGGCATAACCCGATCTCCAGCCGGAGACCTCAAACTATCCCTCCCTCTGGTCTTGCTGCTAACTCGGCAAAACTGCTTACAACAGACTAACTCCTGTGAGTGCCCCGTGCTTCAGGCTCACAGGACAGGAGCCGAACACTATGGCAGAGGCGGTGTGGGGCAAAGGGTCCAAGTGCTTGGTTCAAACTCCACATGATGGCCTCCCTCTCCCACCCCTCACACATCCGGGCGCATCCTTGAAAATAAGATCATTAAGTACTTGAAGGACTTCAAAGGATGTGATCCTTCCAAATAGCTTTGGATGTTCCGACCCACTAGGTTTTTTTCCTAGCGAGAATCTGTTTCTCACTGGAGACAATCATGAACATCAAAAGCCGTTCCTAACCCCGTGTGAGAGTCACGGTCTGCAGAAAGGAGAAGTCAGTGCCCCGGCTGACCTTCGTTTATCACCTTGGTTTTCTCAGGCTGCTCCTGGTCTGGACTCCTCGCTCAGGACGGCAACGTTGCAAATAGTACCTGACTGAAAACTCAACCACCAAACCCTGCGTGATCGGCCCCGAGAGACCAGGGAGCAGAGACCCGCCTCCTGGGGAATGCTTGGGACAACTCAAAGACCCTGCATTTGTGCAAAACTTGCCTTATTTCAGACTCCAGATTCAGAGGGAACAGAGCTGACACGCCACCGCCCTCACCCCCACCCCTCGCTCCCCCTAACTCTAAAACAGAATTCGGAACTTCTTGTCTGCAGAAGCTGGATTTCAAGAACTGTCTAAATCTCTCTCTCTCTCTCTCTCTCTCTCTCTCTCTCTCTCTCTCATAAAATACTTCGTCCCCAGTACTGCTTTGAATTCACCTCAATTCCCACATCCTCTTCAAAGAGCATGCAACGAAAACATTGTTGTTCCTTTCTCCCTTCCGATTTGAATCCTCCGCCTAGTGCCAAATAAAATGGTCTCCATGTTTCTAACATGCTCTTTCTGGTGGTGTCCCTGGTGTTTTCAGATCGTCTCTGCACTCCACGCCGACGGCAGGAGACCTGGGAGAATCACCCTGTACCTCCAACTTCTCCCTTCCATAAGGCACCGCCTCTGCCTTCACCGCGGACCACCTGTCCCCACAATGCACCCATTTCTTTGCTCCTAGGTATCAACTTGTGCCGGGTGTTCTCCGGCTCCTCCTTCTAATCCCACGCCCTTCGTTAATCCACCTCCCAAGGTCCTAGAGCACAAAGCCTGCCCTCCCCCCACCAGTCAGAACAGCCTAGGGGGAAGGAACCAGGTTCAAATCCTGCCTTATCGCCATTTATTGGAGCACAGTGGGTTACGTGTTGGGCTGTTAGCCTCAAGGTCAAAAGGTTGAACCTACCAGTCCTGAGAAAGATGAGGCTTTCTACTCTCAGCCTCAGAAGTCCACAGGGGCAGTCCCACTTGGTCCTCCAGGGTCACTATGGATCAGAATGCCCTGGACTGCAGTGAGTGTGGGTTGGTATTGGAAGAAGTACAGCCAGAATGCCCCTCAGAGGCAAGGAGGAGACTGCGTCTCACATACTCTGGACCTGCTGTGAGGAGAGGCCAGTCCCTGCAGTAGGACATCATGCTTGGTGACAGAGTGAAGATCTTTGACAAGACAGACCGGCACCGTGGCTGTAACCATGGGCTCACACAGCAGAATGATTGTGAGGGGGACGCAAGACTGGGCAGGTCTGTTCTGCAGCACATGGTGTCGCTCTGAATCAAAACTGACTCCCTGGCACCTAACAATCACCAGGGTCTCTGTCTCAGTTTCCCCCGGGGCTTTGTTCATTCGGGTTGAGAATTTGTCTTTGCATCCCAGCTGTATGGAATCGGAACCTATAACTTTGACAACCGATATCACTGGGGGGGGGGGGGGGGGCCCGGCATCCTTCCTGACCTGGAAATGCTCATGCTCTCGGAAGGGAGTGGTGCTTGGACACCACTCCCCAAGTGCTGGTGTCTCTCTCACCTGACTGTCTTCAGCAGACTGGGTCTGTAATGGCTACACCAGGGACTTGAGGGACTTTTCTTCCTCTCTGGAGATGTTGCAAGAATCCTGGTGGCTCGGCGGGTGGAGGTCGGGCTGTTAACCAAGGCCATTAACTCGCTGCCCCCCCCCCCTACCCACCACCCCTGTGCAAGTCAGGTTGCACTCCATAGTGCGTTCAACATCTGATTCATCAGTAGACTGCCAGGACATTGTCCACGGCACCTCTGGGTGGACTCGAACTGCTCACCTTTTTGTTCGTGACCAAGCAGGTTATCAGCTTGCACCACCCACGTCCTCTGACCTAGGAGCCCAAACGCAACCCTCTCATGCCCTCCGGTGCCACTTCTGTGCTATGTGCCAGATACTCCCAGTCTAAGCCTCCAGCCCAAACCACACCACGAACGCCCGGCTGACTGATCCAGGACCCGAAGGTCATCCAAGGGTTGAGTCCTCATGCGAGACCTGCTGACTCTCCTCCATCGTCTGAGCCAAAACTGAACTCCACATGCTCAAGAACCTTCTACCTCCAGCTATAGCCACTCTGGTATCTCTAGCTCAGTGGCCCTGGAGACTTCCTCCACGCCTCCCTTTCCAGCCCCTCCCCACCCCAGGGCCCTGATCCCTGAAGTCCCCACCCACCACCCAGCCCACTAACAGTGCCCTAGACCACAACCCGGTCATCAATGGCTCTTCACCTCCACGCTGATGGTGCAGTGGGTCCCTTATTGGACTGCTAACGGCGAGGTCAGCAGTTCAGAACCACCAGCTGCTCTACAGGAGAAAGAGGAGGCTGTGGAGGCTGTCTACTCTCAGCAAGATTTCTTCTCCTTGCCTCCAGGCATGACCACCTCCATTCCAAGCTCTGATAGACCCTTTCTGATTCAAAGGAAGTCTTCCCGCCAAGCCTGCTTCCACCCACGAGAAGGGGCTGTGTGGATGCCTCTGGCTGGCCCCTAACTTCATCTCCTCCTGCCCCCTAGCCAATCCTGCAGGCATGACCTCACCTCCACAATGCCAGCCCGCATACTGCTCCATGGGGTGCTGGCATCTCCCCCCAGTCTCTACCAGCCCTGCACCTGCACCGCCCCCCCTCTCATTGGACTGTCCCAGCTCTTCTCAGAAGCCACCTCTCAAAGGCTCCTCAGACCAGGTGTCAGTAGGCAGCCTCACTTCACACCCTTATCATGCCACCTGGATTCGTCACCAACTGCCCCTCAGCACCTAGCACAGGCCTGGTGCTCAGTCAACAGCACCTACTGCCCCAAACACCAACTCACTGCCATCAAATTGATTCCAACGCTCAGCGACCCTATAGGACAGGGTAGAACTGCCCCTGTGAGTTTCTGAGACGGTCACTCTTTACAAGTAGAAAGCCTCCTTTTTCTCACTCAGTGGGACTGGTGGTTTCAAACTGCCGACCTTGCACTGAGCAGCCCAGGGCATAAACCACTGGTATAATTCCACATTAAAATCACTTTCCCGTTCCTGGGCTCTCCCCACACCCCTGTGCGGCCTTCACCTCTGTCCACATGTTCTTCCCACCTCACAGCCACCATCTGCTTCCTTCGAAGCACACCTGTTTCCAAAACATCTCCGTGCCGTTGTTCACCCATCACTCAAGTGCTCTCCCTTACTTACGACAAAGGTATGGAAACTGACCAATTCCAAGTATGAAAACAGCATCAGCATCTTGGCAGCCGATAAATCAGCCCAATTAGAATAATCTGGTGCTTACACACACACACACACCCTAAGATTTCCACAAGGATCTCTGGTGTCGCTTTCCACACTTTCGAAGGGGAAAAGGAAAACTGCCAAATGTTCCTGAAGAGATGAAAAATAATAGCTGTGGAAATAAAGGTCACGCTACCACTCGCCGCTTCCTGGCTCCAGTTTGGGCTAATTCCAATTAGTTCTGGGAGATAAAGCATGACATCCCTTTAGCAAGTGTCCTATCATCATCGCCATCGCGAGTGTCTTTTAGACAACGTCCACCGCCATCTCTTGCTTAGCAAGTCTTAACCTCGCCAGACACGGTGGGATCCTTTTCTGGTGAGTTACGACGAACTGCAAGTATTTTCCCTTTAAGAATCTGAATTCTGGTTGATTTTGCCATCCCACTTCTCAGAAGTCACAAGAGAGAAGTCCAAACTTAGTGCCAGCAAAGGAAAAAAAGCCAAGAATGAAAAACCTGTCCACAAACATGGTTAGTGGGTTTACTCATGATAGCCCCAAACCGAAAACCCTTCCAATGTCCTGCAAGCAGTGGTAAGTCCGCACAGCAGAGTGCTGCTTGGTGACGGGAGATCTCTTTGTAAAGCCTCATTGTACACCAACAGGGATGAGCCACACGCCTGCTTCCACGGCCAGTCATTGCCAATCGGGGCTCCGTCAACTCTGTCCACTCCAGACCCCTTCTCCCCGGGGGGATCGGCATCCCCTAGGATTTAACCCCCGTTTGGTTTTGAATTACTTTGTGGTCCCCACGTGTTCAGAAACCTTCTACTGTTGTCAGGCTTTCTCCAGGCCCCCACGTGCAGTTACAGAAGCTCTGATTTATGTAACATTCTGGAAAAAGCCCAAACTACAGCAGCATCAGAGAGCACCAACCAGGGGCCGGGGTGGGAAGAGGAGTCGGACTAGAAGGGGGCAGCAAAAGGGAGTGTTCGTCTTGGCAAACCCAAAGCATCAGGCCCGTAGCCCCCAACTCGGCTCTGACTCACAGTGACCCCAAATGGCTCAGAGGAGAGCTGGGTCCCACAGGCTCTTCTGCGGTCGTGATCGTTCAGAACCCAAGCCTTTCTTCCACTTGCCTCACCCCGGGGTTCCACAAACCTGTTCTGTATCCTGGCCTAGGGGCTGGCCCATGGGGTTTCCAAGGCTCTCGCCTTCCCAGGGGTAATCCAAACCGCTTCCTCCTGAATGGTGGCCGGGTTCAAGGCTCCAGCCCTCCGGTGGGGAGCCCAGCACTCAACCACTGCACCACCGGGTGTCCCTTGATTGGACACAGGACTGTGTGTGTCTGACAAACCCCACAGAACTCACTGTGAAGCACAGCATCCATCCGATGATACTGCCGACTTTTAACATGAAAAAGTGAACCCTCTAACCAGGACCTGGCTCAAGTCACCCCTAAAATACAGTTAAGACCAAGGTGTGGGCTTCTTTTATCTTTACTACAGCCCAGACAGCGGCCCTGGTGAAGGCAAACTATCTTGCCCAGGAAGCATTTCGGGGGAGGGGGATGTGTGTGTGGGGGGGTGCGTGCATGCGCTCGCGCGTGTTGGGGGATACCAATTCTAAAATGCCGAATTAGACTCACAGTGACCCTAGCATGTGAACTGCGTGTGACCGTATAGAACTGCCCCCGAGCGTCTCCCGGCTATAATCTCCCACCCAAGTACTCACCAGGCCCGAGCCTGCTCAGCTCCCGAGATCAGGGTGTGTTCAGGGTGGTATGGCAGACCACCGGGTCTTTCTCCAATGATGGCTCTGCCGACTCAGTAGCTGGCGACAACCAGCGGGTCACCAGCCCATGGCCATCAGAGCTACTTCCCCTGGGCCTACCACGGCTGTCTGTGAGTTGTTACAGGAGCAAACCCCCATGATCGGTCTCCCTGGAGGGGGGGGCAGCTCATAGCTAATAGTCCCCCGCTTACCCACCAGCGCCTCCGGGGCACCTTCTAACAAGAGCCACTGGCTTGTTCACGGCCTCCTTTTTAAATCAAACAAGTTACTTCCAACTCAGGGTGAGCCCTGTGTGCCACAGAGAACTGCCCGCCTCGGGGGCTTCAAGGCTGCAATCTTTTGGGGGATCGCCTACTTTCCAAGGCACCTCTGAATGGGTTTGAACTGCCAACCCTTCCTTCAAACCAAAAACCTCACCATCATGGAGTCAATGCCGGTGCCTAGCAACACTATCCTAGGATAGAACTGTCCCTGTGAGTTCCCTGATGGGAGTAGGAAACCCTGCCTGTCTCCTGAGGTTTCGAACTGCAGACCTTGTGGGTAGCAGCCGGATGCTTAACACGAAGCCAGCGGGGCTCCTAAGCCTTCCCTCAGCAGCATCCAATTCCAAACAACGCCTGCCAACTGACTCTGACTCATTGCAGCCGCACTCCAGAGGGCAGGCCTGCCCTCGGGGGTTTTCCAAAACTGCCACCTCTGCAGAAGCCGACTGGCACGTTTCTCCCTCGGAGAACTGGTAGGTTCAATCCACCCACATCAGGGCGGCAGCCAAGTCTTTAACCGCCGTGCCACCAGGGCTCCGCCGCTGTCAAGGTGGGTGGGGACCGAGCGCATGTCAGCCTCATAACCCTGGCTGCGGGGTTCTTTCCCATGGAAAAAATGACCCTCTGAACAGGGGAATGATAAAAAACAAGCAAGGTTTCAACACAACACACAGTTACGCTTTCTTTCCAGCCTGCTCTCGGCCAAACCTGCGCATTCCTGTAGTGAGGGAGGGGGTGACCCAGCACATCCCTCTCCTAGGCGGCTGCAGGCGAGCCCCTGGCTGGAGGTGGAGCTGTCCTGACAGCAAGTCCCATAGTCAACAGCTCCGCACAGACCCCAGCCGTGGGTGTCCCCCTCCTGCGTGTACCCTCCTGGCCCTCCCAGGCAGGACTGTGCTGACATGCCCAAACCCAGAACCAGCCGAGGCCAAGGCCAGGGAGCGGAGCAGCGGGGCCTGCTACACTACTCTATCTCAGCAGGCGATCTAACACCTGAGACCAGCCTCTGTCCGGGAGGAGCTCAGGATTGCAGCCTGGAGAACCAGCTCACCCAGCCCTTGCAGCTGGAAAGACAGACGCCCGCAAAAACAAATGCTGTTTTCCAGGAGACTTCTGGTGGGGGAGGGGCAGCCACAGGGCTCAAAACCGCCAAGCGAGTCTGTAAGCCAGAACATTCCGGGCACTGCATCCCCTCACAAAAAGGCATTTTAAATGCCTTGGAGAAGGTGGGGGGCGGGAGGGTCACTTGCAAAGATTCCACTGCAGATCTTAAAAATAAAAACGACTTGACTTTTTCAAGAGAGGAGTAAATGACCAAATTACAAGCCAGCTTACTATGTGCTAAGCTAATTAAGGTTTATCATATTAACCATGTGAATTTGAGTCGGGGCACTGAGCAGGGGAGTAGAGGTGGTGGACACAACTGGGGTGCAATATCGACCAGGGCAGCTTGGCGAGTACATTCCTGCTAAAGTCAGGCACTCAGAAAGAGTGTGGGGTTGAAAGCCCAGTTTGGGTCCAGGGGTTGGTAAGAGGATTTTGTTCCATCTTGCCAGCCAGCTGTTTGCTGGCTGAAGCAGGCGATAAAGTCTACACTGACCACGCACCCATGTCTCCTTTCTGCCCATTTTCCCATCCAGAGTACATGCGTCCTCGCGTCAAAGGAGAAGCCATCTCAACAACAAAAGACCTGGAAGACTTGACACTCCTTCACTGCGACACTCTGCCCACAGCTGCCCTCACAGGACGCCGCTAGCCAGAGATTCCACACGTCCTGCTGAAGCCAGAGGGACAGCCAGCTTCCCCACTTCCCAGGAAAGGAAAGCGTCCATTACCCCACCCCATGCTTGCTTCTTTGGGCCCTCTGGGCGGTCCCTTGACTGAGCCAGCAAAGGCAGCCCAGAGTTCTATCTGTGGCTGAGATCAAGCTGGGAGAGGATTCTGGAGCCGCTGGTTTCCTGTTTGGGGAAGTTACAGGAACCCCCCAAGGCAAAATGGTGAGCATTCCCCTGCCAGCTCTGGCCCTCTTTGTTCTGCACCCTGCTCCACTCCCAGATGCCTCCCCCACTGCTCCTAGTGGAGGACCCGGGAAGCATGGCAGTTCCAGCCTCCCTGCAATCCTCTAAGGCCCGACCCACTTCCTACCACCATGGCTGGAAGGCCTGTTTCAGGCAGGCGCCCTCCTTACACAGAGGAAGCCGGGGTAGGGCTTCCTCCTGGAATGGCATTAGCATTCTACATTAAAATGTATGCCACAAGCAACCCAATGGCGACTCACTGTCCACAGCCCCCAGCCCACCCACCCCCAATCAATAAAAGACATTCCACCACTGAAGTCAGGAAGGGAAAAAGCCTTTCTTTCGGGTTAGCACAAGAGAGCAAGGCAGGAGGGTGGCGAGGCATGAATAAAAGGCAGAAGCCACCTCCAGCCTCCTCCTTGAATCCTAAAGGGGCGGCCAGGCCGCCTGGGTTTGGAGGGAACCCTTTCTGGGAACTGTGGGGAAACGGCCCCATCGGTGTGTGCAGTCCCCCCCACCTCCCCACCCCACCCCCATCATGTGCAGTCAGCAGCCTTCTGCACGAGGCCCTGAGGAGCCCGAAGCTATGCGCCCGCTTCTTCCCCGGCCGGCCGTGTCCATACCTAGACCTAAGGCATGTCATAAAAGTCGTCCCCATTCTCCACCCCTACCCCCCTCCATCACAACACCGGCATAAAGTCAGCCTCCTGTCCATAAACCTGGAACACCTTCCAAGCGTTCCTGCTCCCCTCGGTCCGGGGGAGGGGGGCGGGCATACAACCATCCTTCGGCCCCAGTCTGAATGTCTCTGGCAAATAGATATTTCAAAGTCATGCTCACATGCTCATGGTCTCACCTTGTGAACCTTGACCTTTTGGAAAGACTGGTGACCAACGTTCAGTTACTGTCACGCGGTGGCATTCTCTGCAAGCATGAAAGGGTTAAAAGCAGCCCCAGTCAACAGGCCTACAAGGAGAGGAAAGAGAGTGGGGAAGGGGGGTGGGGGGGTGGGAAAGACAGCATGTATGCCTTGCAGCAACCCTGGAATGCATTTATGCTGATCTCCTACAATAATACTGTTACCTTTTGGCCTTCATAACAGTCAGCAGTCTCCCCAACACCCTTTAGTAGCTTCTAAAAGGAAAAGCACATAACGGAAGAAGCCGCCACTGCAAAAGAAGGAAAGCATGCATAGTAGCATTCTCCATCAGCAAACCAACCACCATCCCAAACCCTCAGCTCATCTGGGGCCGGGTTTCTGTTAAAAATCCCCCAGAAAGAGCCTGCAGACACCCAGTGTCCCCACCCTAGCAAGGCACTTTTCTTCCCCCTTCCTTTAATAAGGGTCATAAATCTCAGCTCCTTGTCCATCCCTTAAGCAAGCGGAAAAGGCAGGCGGAGCCCAGTCATCTTAGAGCCTGCAAACGTGCCCGTCTCTGCCCTCTCCTCTACCCAGAAGCTGGGGCGCCGCTCGCCACGTACCAGTGCTGTGTGGTGTCTAAGGGTGCGTTCACTTAGTGTGTTGGGATGGTACCTTCCTGCAAGCGCCTCTGCTTTTGGCTGCCATGAAGGGAGGAAGCTGCTATCCCACTGTAGTAGCTCAGTGACTGCATTGTGTTCAGGAGCTGATCTGCCTCAAACCAGTTTCAACCGGTTCTGGTCACCCTACATAAAAAAGCTATGGCAACCCTTGCTGACTTACCAACAAGTCCCTGAAAACCACCAGCACTGGGGGTGGCGGGAGATCTCTCTAGGGGTGCATTTGCCTTTGAGGGCTTCTTGAGGAGGGGCAGGTCACCCTGTTTCCTGCCCCCTCTGCCCCACCCGGCCCCACCTCACCAGCATGCCGCTTGGAAATGCTCACCTCCCAAGCACCCCAGGGCCCCACAAGGCCATGTCCCCTCACCCGTCCACCCCCAAGCCCACCGCAGACACTGATTCCCCCTCCTCTTTCCCCCACTTACCTCCCACAACCTGGCTCAGATCTTTGTGTACCTGTGTGTCAGTGTGTTCCCTGGCTTGGTGGCTGACAAGGAGCCCCCGGAAGGAGACAAGGTGTCTCCTCCCAGGATGCGCCGGCTGCAGGAGCCGGCCTCGGCCTCCTCTCAGAGTGGTGCTGGTCGTTGACCAGGAGCCTGTCACCCCCACCCCACCCAGCCCCCTCCTCCCTGCCGTCCCTCTCCTCTCGCTCCCAGCCCTGTCACCACCAGCAGTAGCCCCCCCAGTCTCCTCCTCCTCCTCCTCCTCTCCTCCAGCCTTCTCCTCTTTCAGGCACCTGGGGGGGTGGGAGGGGAGAAGCCCAAACCCCTTCACCTCGTGGAGGAGACCTGGGGGACAAGGCAGGGGGCAGAGGGAAGAGAAGGCAGCGCGAGGCCTTTGGCAAACCCTCTGCGCCCCGCCGACACTGCAGGGGGAGGAGGCGTGCGCTCACGTGCCCCCCTTTCTGAACCTGTGGGCCTAGCAGAACCGGCGCATCCTCGGCCCCCCCAAGGAAGCTGGCAGGGCGCGAGGGCCAGCTGTCCCCCAGCCAGGCTGGGGCAGGCCACGGGGCCTGAAGCTCACGCGCTCACCCCAGCCCGCCAGGGTGGGCACGAGGGGCCGCGCCCCAGCTCCCGCAGAGCCCGCCGCACCCGGTCCCCCGCGGCCCTGCGCCCTCTCGCCCCGGTCACCCGGCCCCCCACCCGGCCCCGGAGGCGTACACCCACCCCCTGCCCGCGGTTGGCCTTCGCAGCGGTCAAGCCCGGCGTCTGGGCCACAGCTCGGATGACCTTTGTTCAGCGCGGCGCCGCCGGCGGCTGCTGCGGCGGCGGCGGCAGCGGCTGCTGTCGTCGTTGGGGCGGCGGCGCTTCCATGTTACGGGCGTGTCATCTGCATTCCCGCGGCCGGGGTCTGTGTGTGTGCGTGTGCGGTGGAGCGGCCTCGCCGCCGCCGCCGCCGCCGCCACCTCCCGGGTCCCGGGGCCGCCGCGCGGCCTCGCCGTGCGCCTGGCCGGCCCCGCGCTCCCCGGGCGGGCGCCGCGCTCTAGGCCGCGCGGCGGCAGCGGCGGGCCCGGCACGCCGGGGCCTAGGCCGGGGGTTGCGGGCCCGGGCGCCGGGAGCGCGGCCACCGCGGCGGCGAACAAAAGGGAGGCGAGCGAGGGGGAGGGGGCGCGGCGGGGGAAGGGAGGACCGACCGGGGAAAGCGGCGGCGAGCGCGACGCCCGCCCGCGCGGGCGCCCCAGCCCGCCAGCCGCACGCCGAGCCCGCCGCCCTGCCAGGGCTCGCCCATCGGGGCTCCGCAGGGCGGCTCGCCCCGGGGCGCGGGGGGCTGGGGGCCAGGGGACGCAGGGAGCGCTGCTCGGGCCGCCCCCGCCGGGCAGGCGCGCCCCCGGTCCTCTCTCGGTGTCCCCAGCCGCGACTTACTCGAGTGGAAGGAAGCAAGGCCTCGCCAAAAGATGGTTGAAAAGCCCGTGAGCCTCCACCCGGGATCTTGAAGCAAACGTGGTGTTTTGTTATCCTCGGAACGGTGGCGAATAAGAGAGAAGAGAGCACGCTATCTTCGGATACATTGAGAGCTGAAATTCTCCCTGGAGGTGCAAGAAGGGGCTCTAGGAGTTATTAGGGGTTTGGAGCCCTTTTCGCCTGAAACGGAGCCACAAAAGAATGGAAGACACCCCCTGGGGTGGGGAGAAAGCCCTGGTGTAAAAGACACACGTTTCGCTTGCAGAGAAAAAAAAAACCCACTGGGGCTAGATTGAAACATGGCATGTTGAGTTCATGTAGGTTTTTTGGTCCTGCGTGTGTATGTGCGCGCGCGCGCGCGCGCGCGGATGTGTGCGGTTGTGTTTTGTTTTGGCTTTTAATGGGGAATGATAGGGAGTAAACAAGATGTAATAGCTAGGTCTTTACATTCCAAAGGGGAGATGATGTACAAGTGCAACCAGCAGGCTTAGCACTTAGAGCAGGTGGTCCCAGACCTCCAGAGCACAAAAGACACCCATAGAAACCCGCTAAAGGCCACAAAGGTGTACAATGGCCGCACCGGCGAGAGGGAGACAAGCTACAGATTTCCATTCCAGAGCAAGCAACCCCGTGCCCTGCTTCCTGAGTTGTTCACAGCCGTCTACGCAACAGAAACCGTTTTAAAACCAGGGAGAAACGCCACATCAAGCTCATTTCATTGTGCTTACACTGGAACTAAGGACAAAATGGAAGGCTCTGAAGAAATGGGGGAGTGGGGGGGTCACCCTCCCACATAAAGAGGCTCCTTCCTTTTTTGATCGGATTGCAGATAGTGATGTCCCTAGAGGCGCAATGAAGACACCACCCCCACCAGCGTTTCTGGGGCGGGGGGTTATTGTGTTTGAAATTAGATTTAACTCCGTCCTATTTGCAACGTGTGCGCGGAGAAGTTCTGTTGTGGTTTTGTTTTTAAAATCTCTGTCTGCCTCTCCCTGGCATGAGCTTCCATTGATGGGGCCTTTGTTTTCCCTTCTGGGGGCACTCTATGATGTAAATTGGAAGTAGCATTTTTGCTATTTAAGCCTTTTCATGTAAATGACCTGAATGATCGTCTTACGGCCGAGTTGTTAAGTCTTTCTCGGGGAACAGCAGATTGTTGCACATAAATTGAAATACACATTTACGGGCATTGAGGAAGCCGGGCCCCAGCTCCGCATGTATCAGGAGTCCAGGATGAGGAAATTGAAACTCACATCTGCTTTCAGCCCGAAAACGGTGCCAGCCTTCTGTGGGTTGCAGTTGCAACTTTTACCTGGGCCTGATTTCATTTCAAAGGGGAGCCCTTTTCTGCTTTTCCCCGCCCCACCCCCACCCCAGCCGCCCGCCCAAAGGTGAGCCTTTATTAATATGCATGTGCAAAACAATGCACTGGAGAGCAGACCAGGACCTGCTAATTTGCAAAGCTTGGTGCGGCTAGACGGACTGCTGTTTATGGAATTGCCTAATGTGCCTACCAGAGAAAAGCCCGGGCTTCATGGATTTAGAATCTTTGTTTACTTTAAATTCTCTAGCCCGCCCCGCCCCCACCGCCTGCTTTAAGAAGCCTTGAAGGCGAGCAAAACCGCCTTGGAATGGCTGTGAGAGTTACGCGGCCCAAACCGTGGACTGAATGGCTTCCACGTCGTTCGCTGCAGGGCTGCCTCCTGGCTTCCTCACGCCAAACCCCCTTGGGGGCAGCTCCCTGGTACAAGCCCTGAGTTTTGGTGGGGCTTTCGCCGGAGGAAATTGTTTCCAAAGCACAATACGCCACTGACACACTTGGCCTGGCAACAGATTGCGCTGCGAGGGGCTCTAACCACCAGAAGCAACGAGAGTGATTTCTTGCAAATTGCTCTGGTTGCTTTTTTATTTTAAAAATAAAGGAAACAAAAATTTTCAAAGGGACACAGAGACCCGGCTTTCCCAGGTAAACCCACAGCGCGAAGCAGAACATCCATCTTGTTCCACGTCATGAAGTCGTATGGTTTCACAGCTGAAAAGGGCGGCTTGCAGTCTAAGGAGATGCTAAGGTAAAGAAAGCTCCCTTCTAAAATCAAAAAGAAAATTGACACAAAGACCTGTTTGACTTTTGTGCAGAGGGAACGCTAGCTACCTCTGCTCTGGGCCAGGATACAATTAACAACCTATGCAAAACTGGTCTAAACCGGAAAGCCACCAATAAAGCAGGGCACAACAAAGAAATGAGAGGATTCTTAGGCCAAACAGAAACTAAAGGCATTCCAGATCCTTCAGGATTTTGCTGCTGCTATTTTTTTTATTACTAATCTCATTGTCTTCGGGGTTCTTTCCCCCACCTCCAATTAAAGTATTGCAAAAATCTCAGCTTTTGGGGGTGGTGGTGAATTCTTTGGTGGTTTGAAGTGGCTGGCTAGCAATCCACACGTCATACTTTCCCTCCAAATTCCACCGTGAAATAGGGAAATTCCTTTGTTGGGCAAAGTACACACAAGGTGTGTTCCGGAAGGAGGGGAAGAAAGAACCCCTTTCTTTATGTCACCAGCAAAGGAAGGGCCCCCAGGACCTGAGGTTCAAATTTAAGCTAGGCCTGGGGATTTAGAGACTGTTCTCCACATTCTGTTCCATCTGCCAACTGGTTTCTGATGGAGTGATTCCCCTGCTCGGCCCTAGCATTCTCGCTAAGGAGAGGCCAGCCAAAAACAAGAGGGAGGGAGAGAAAAGAGAATCTATCTTTTGTTTTATTTTTTAAAACCATCATCAGACTGCAAAGATCCAGATTTTTTTTTCTATTTCTTTTCATTGTAATTTCAAATCATATACCCTTGAGGGAAATCATAACTAGATTTAAAATATGATTAGCCTGAGGGGAGGTGGGAGAATGAATTCCCTCATCCTTTGTTCATGGTTCCCGGCCAAACCCCTCCCCTCTCCTGAGGCACAGCCCTGAGACTGCTGCAAAGGTCTTTCACTCTGGGTCCTGGCAGGGCTGGGTACAGACGTGGGCATTGTCCTGGAGGCCCTTAACTACAAGATTGACCCCCCTCGCTCCAGGCCTTTAGATGGGCTCACTAATCCTTCATCACCCCCACCCCCACCCCTGCCTTGCTGTGTCTTAGCCTACATTCTGAAAAGCAGGCCTTACCCAAAGAAGGAGAAGAGTGACTTGATTCTGTACTGTCTCCCCCCAGGTGTGACAAGAGGGTCAGAGTCCAGGGGTTGGGGGGAAGAGCAAAGAATCCTCTACAGGAGCTGCAGGGTGAAGGGGCAAGCCTGTGACATCACTGTAAGGTTGCTTCCTTTAAAAGGAATTTGGGCTTGTTTCCGACTCTTAAGTCCCCTGTGAGGGGGAAGAAGCAAGAGAGGAAGCTAGAATGGAAAAGCAATCAGGCTTAATCCTGTGAGAACCCACTGGAACCTGGGGAGGGAACACACAGGAAGTGGGAGGGGGGACTGGCTCCAGCTGACAAGGGCTCCTCATGGGTCACCTACAGCACACTGGCTGCTTGAGCAGATGTGGGACCCCATCTTTGCCTCCTGCCTGATCCAAGGCCCCCATAACCCACCATGTGCACCAGTTAGCACAAAGCCTTGAACATCACATAGTGGATCTTAACTAGTTGTTTGTCAACTGAGAAATGGATGGTGTTTGTGGTTAACACATTCAATTGCTCACAGTTCAGGTGGGGGGTGGAACCCACCCAGAGGTGCCTTGGAAGAATGCCCTGGCCAGCCACCTCCCACAAATCAGCCATTGAAAACTCTGGAGCACAGCTCTTCTCCGACACACCTGAGGTCACCATGAATCAGACTCCCATCGATAGCGATTGGTAAGGAATAAATAATGAGCCGACAAACACCTCAAAGCATGTCCCCAAGTAAGCACAAGACTAGATGTCCTTATGGTTGGATGCGGTAGTGTTTTGACAGACATGCTCTTCAGGTTGTGTCCACCCAACTCCTACCTGCTGAACACTAACCCCTAAGGCCCACCTGGGGAAGTGCCTAGGTCACCAAAGGTGACATTCCCTTTGACTCCCAACTACCCAGCCACGGTGGATTCTACCTCTCAAGTAGCTCTTGATTCCCATCCCCTTTCCATATTCGTCACCCCGACTCAACACAAAGCCAGTCATCTCAACTTGGGCCTCTTCTCCTTATGACCAAGCTGGAACCGTTCTCCATTCTACAGCTCCAAGGGTGACTGCAAAGGTCTCCTCTCTCTACTGTATCTCTCAAGTCATGTTTCCTAAAATAAGATCTGGAGTCAGTAGACCGGATTTACATGACTCACGCCTGCGTCCATCTCCATATCCTTTGTCCCTCCCTCCTTGACTGCATTCCAAGACCAGCCTTGTTGAACTTCCTGTTCTCTGAATGGGACCAGATTCTTCTCATTTCAGGCCTTCATGTAGACAAGCTGGGTCTGCTTTGTATTTAAAAGGGCTCTTTCCCCAGGATATTTGAGGTTCATCTAGCTCTCTCACTTCTGGATAAGGTCTTTGGAGGTTAAGGAAAATGACACAAAGGCTCACTGAGGGCTCTCCAATGCCATAATAATTTTAAAATTAAATGTTCTAAACATCAAGATTAACCGCTAGAGTTTTTCTTTTTTGAATGACAAGTGAAGATCAGGGATAACCTAACAATTTACCTTTTTATTACGATTATTCTTATTAAGTGATAAATAAATATACTGAAGTCTTATTTGAGATTTCTTACTTAATCCTGAAAGACCAAAAGTCACATGTCACGGAAGAAAGCAGGGGTTATTGTGAAGAAGAGAAAGCAAAAATGTAAACAAATGAATTTTAAAACGTGGACATAATAACCAGAAAGCAATATGGCTACAAAATAAAATACATGCATTTGTCAGCAAACAGTTGGAAGAGTCTTAGAAAATATTGCTTGAGATTTGATGACACAAGTATTAGAATAAATTACACAGTGTAGGAGGTTTGCTCTACTGCTGAAAGAAAAGTACAGCTATTTCTAACATGCCACTGCTCAGGGTATTGGCTTGATTATTCCTACGAGAATATACCTCCTGGGCGGGGAGGGGGCAATAAAAAACCCTTACTGTTTATAAACCATGCAAAAAAACTTTGTAAACAAGAAACTATGCCTACAGACAGAGTAATCTGTGAGAGCTGAGCTCAGTGGGACCGTCCTGGCATTAAGGGAGTCTCACAAGTTTCCCACCTCTGGCAGGGTATAGCCTGATCACTTCCATTAGTGGGATTATTTGAATTTCCCTTCTCCAATAGGTTTCTGTTTTATAGCTTCCAGATGTCCCAGCTCTTCTTTATATGTGTGTGCGCACACGCATGCACCCTTGCAGGAGGCCAGCCCACTCCGGTTGGTACTGGCTCACAGAAGCTCTGTACACCACATGAAACTGCTCAGGCGACACCAGTCCTTGCTGTGTTTGAACCCATCCTGGCAGCTGGTGTGTCAATTTCTCTTATCAAGTCTGCTCTTCCACTGATCCTCTATGTGGCCAAGTAGAGCATCCTTTTCCAGGGAAGGGTCCTTTCTGATAACATGTCTGAGTCTGTGAGTGGAAGTCGCACCCTGCTCAGTTCATGAAAGGATCCCAGCTCCATTTCTTCCGTCACATATGTGTGCAGTCTGTGATATATTCAATTTCCTTCACCGACATCATAATTCAAATGCATCAATTATTTCTCTACTTCCCTCATTCATCGTCTAGTTTTCTTATGCATAGGAGGCAGCTGACAATACTATGGTTTTGAGTCAGGCATACTTTAATCGCTAAGGGATTTTTTCTTTTTATATTTTTATTGTTTTACTTTACATTTTAAAGAGGTTTTTGTAGATTTATATATATATAGATATGGATACTGATACATATTTAAACTTATACACACATATAAAAATGATGTAATAATGAAGCTGCTTAAAAAATTCGAGATTACGTTATAAACATTCTCACACTCAAAATTCACCCCCAAATCCTTCACAGATGAGGTATCTCAATAAAGAAGTTGAAGCCAGAAGATACCATCAGTAATGAACACACAAGAAAGTATTGGACAGAGTGGGAGAATAGTGCGGCACAAAACTCGGAATCCTGAAAGAAGCCAGGCTACCTGGTCAGATGAGACTGGGGGAACTCCAGGACTATGGCCCTCAGTCAGCCTGCTGGGCTGGGACTGGACTCACCTACAGGGTGCCATTTTCAGCCAACAATAGACAGGTCTATCCCAGGAACAATAACACTAGTGAAATACCACACCTTAGAACAATCAACCACTTGAAATCAAAAGGATGGCACTTCCCTAAGTGCAAAGGTCAAAGGGCCGGGAAAGGAGGAGGAAGGGAAGCAGGGAATGTAGAGAGGACGTGAGAAGAGTGAGGCCACAGGTGAAGGGTTGTGTTCCATGGGATGTATCAAAATATGTATCCACTGTCAACAATGATCTGTTCTGTCAGTCTTCATCCAATTCACAAGAGAAAATGAAACGAAAAACACCCCATCGGGATTAATTTCCAGTGGGATCGCAATGAGAGGGTTCTGAGACCATCCCTTTGAAAGCCACTTTCTACTATGAAGAAGATGAGGAGGAAGGACCTTTAAAATTTTGTTTGCATCCCACAATGGTTTGCTGGCTAGTCATGGTAAAGAATTTGTAGGATGAGTTGTTCGTTGTCCTTTTTTAAAAGAGAAGAGTACAAATAAATAAATAACTATTAAAAAATAAAAAGAGAAGAGTTTCATAAATCCGGGCAACCACCCGCCTACCAGTTTGTTTCCATGACGCCAGCAGGAGGTAAGAACCTCAGAAAAGGCAAGAGGTTCACTCGTGCTCTTCTGGGACCATTCTTTGGTTTCTGACTGTGGTAACCACGAAGGAGGGTCAAATTGGCACGTGTGGAATTATTGATGATCAGTTAGCTGGGGAAATTATGGACCTCACCGCCAGGTTAATGTGGGCTCAGTCCCAGTTCTGTTCTGTGCACTGTCCTGTTGGGTTGGTCTCCTCTACCCTTCTCTAGTCTACCCTACCCTACCCTACCCTACTCTTCTCTACTGTTCTGCTGTTCTGGGAGTTTTCTCATGGTAAATCCACAAGGATGAGAGGGGAAAGGTGACACAGGATGGGTGCTGGGAGAAGGGCAGGCTGAGCAACAAAGGAGGGAATCGCCTATGGGGGGTGGGGGGCGGGTGCTTAACTGTAGAGCATTGCATCTAGCCCTCTCATGTGAGATTCCACCTTTAATGTCACTCTCTTCAAGAGGGCATTTCTCCAAGTTCTACCTCTGACCTTCCTCTTTTCTAAACTTTCTATTCTGCTGAGTATCTCTTTACTCTCATTGTCCCCAATCTGTTTAGAGCCCTGCTTTCTCTCTGACTCCAGATCACAATGGGTTGCCTGGGAAGGACAGAGATAGCCAGGAGCTCTGGTCTCAGACAGGGAACTCTCCTGCCTCTGCTTCCAGTCTTCCCTCTGCAGCTTGTCTGCCCTCAGGCTCCACCCAGGCCCAGTGTGGAAGCAGATCTCTTTCACTTGAACTATGTTATTTGTCAAGGAATCTCAACCAAGTTCTTCTCACCAAAAGACCCTTAAGCAAGCAGAGTTGAAGATTTCAAATGTTTCTAAGACCCTTTTGTTCATTTAATCAAAAGAACAAAGGCCCTTCTTATTCTTATCAAAACCTAGCTCCCCAAAGGGCCTCCAGGGCATGCTGATAAGGATCCATCCAGGTGGAGCCCTGCTGGAATCTCAATGAGGGGTGGTGTACATTCAGAATTGGTTTTCCAGGGTGGGGGTGGGCTTGGGGAGTGGACGGGAAGGGTTGCCTCAGGGGGCATTTGATCAGTTAGCTAGATAAGCAAGCCCTGTGATGAAAAACAGGTAGTGCTGCTAGCTACAGATCAGTAAGCACAAGCAAACCTTTGCTTACCTAGTTGGTTGGGTGGTCTATCTTTGTCAGGCATTATCAATTTGAAAAGAGGCTTTGATTCTGGGGAAAGGTGCTGTGGGGTTTGCCAGAGAGTCGGATGGCACTGCACCTAGCAGAGAATCTTGGGTGTGATGGGGAGAAATGTGAAACTGTTCACTACAGATTAATAAGTAAGCACAAGACAGCCTGTGCTTTCCTCGATTACTGAGTTATCCAACAGTGAGGGGAGAGCTTGATAGGATTTTGCACAAAACAGAGTACAACGGACCAGGGTTGCCTGAGACAACAAGGTGAGGGATTGGAAGAATTTTAGGGCCAAAGTATAATTTGTATCCTTTCCATTAAAGAGAGTTGTGACCTTGGGCAACTTCCCGGGATGAACAATCCAGTCAGGTGTCGGGACAGGACAGTTCTTTCTGGAAGAGTAAAGCCCAGTGAGGACCAAACCCCAGCAAAGGCACATTAATCAATCAGAGGCAGGAGACGTTCTCTGTGCCTAAGCTGAGAGGTCTGTTCTGTATGGGATAAAGGGTGCAGTGCGGTGTCGCTTGTCAGCTTGCCCTCGGGATCTCCCTAATTTGACTCGCGCCTCTTGTCTGGTCTCACCCCCGATGCTGGGATGGGCAGTTCCAGGTGAGAATCTAGAGAGAAGAAAGGAGGGAAAAGGCAAGCAAGTACCTCAAAGTACCTGTGTTAACTAGACCATACGATGCCCAAGATGGAGTTACTTAGGGTAAGCCCCAAACCTGTATAAGCATCTATTTCCTGTAAATGTCTGACTTCCCAGGAACCGAACCCTCACTCAACCACATTCCATGTTTGCCGCCTCAGCTATGCAGGGCCTGGTGAGTTCCCAATATGCGCTCTGAAAAAGGTAGCTTAGAACGAGCCAATCTCTTTTTTGCCTGACTTCCTTGCTCTGGCCTGGATAGCTGGTCTCTGACTCTCATTCTTTCAGGATGCCACTCGATTCATGAACTGCTAAATAGAGCCAACCAGTCCAAACAAAAATTAGTGTTTTGTTGAAAATCTCATTGAGCACTCACTTATTTTCTATGAAAATATTTCTATTGCTTCTGCTAGGAAACGTGTGTATATGCATGAGGGAGACTTGTCTTTTCTGTGCTTGTCCCGGCTAAGATATGAATTGACCCTTAGCAAAAGTCTGAAAAGTCTCCCTTTGTGTTGGAGCCGGTGGCCTCCCGTTAAAACGCTCTTTTCATGCGAGAAGTACAGGTGGAGCCTGACACGGACGCACATGTCACAGAGCTGTTCACACCCCGACAACCACCGCCTTCAAGTCGACTCTGACTCCAGGCGACCCAGTGGGTTACAGCCTCACTGCTCCAGAAAGCCCTCTTGGCTGTGATCTTTACGGGAGCAAATCACCAGGACTTGTTTCCCAGGGAACCAGAGATGTCAACCTTTCAGGTCGTCATTAAGTGCTTCACCGGTCGTGGTCCCCTGGGATGGAGTCGAAAAGCAGTCCTTCCACCCAATGGACATGTCTGTCCACCTGTCAACCCCTGCAGGACTCTCTGTCAGGGTTCGAGCCATTAGCCTGCAGTTGGCAGAGGCTGAAATCCCTTCTCCTGCCATGTTCCCTGCTCCCTCTGTCCTGTTACACACAGACCCCCACACACCCTCTGCCATGCTCAGTAATCCCCATGCTTCCTGTTCCTCCCCCTCTCTATCTCCCCCAAGCACTCATACTTCAATGTACATATGATCTATCACCTCATATGCATACGAAAAATCTACAGCAATTTGGACAATTTTAGGACTACTGGGGAAGAACCCAATGCATTTGTACGGACAGTATCACGGACTACTAGAACAACCAAATCGGTCTGGGAAGAAGTACACCAGAATGTTCCTTAGAAGCAAGGTTGGTGAAACCTCACCTCAAATTCTTTGGATGTGTTGTCCGGGGAGGCCAGTCCCTGAAAAGGTTGTCACGCTCCGTAACGTGAGGGGCAGCAGAATAAAGAGGAAGGTTCTTGACAAGACGGATCGGCACCGTGGCTGCAACAGCACAGGGTGGTGTGTCCTGCTGACTCACTCGGGGTCACTATGCATCGGGACCCACTCCTGGGCGCCTAACGACAACCCGCTGAGCCCTTTGTAAGTGGCTAACAGACCTCAGGGCCGCCCAGTGTCAGACCAGCACATTTCCATTTCTGAATGCTCCGTCTTCAGAGCCCCTTCCCAACACTAGAACCTGACCTGAGCTCTTTTTGCATAGATACCAGCCTGGCATGCACACGTGGCTCACCTGCCACTCTGTGGGACTGGGCATCCACCCCAGGCCCCCTTCACTAAAATTTAACACCCCCCCCATCCCTAGCTAGCCTCTCACCCTGCACGTACCAGCTGTCTCCTAGCACGCACATTATACTCAGACCCAATTTGTAGTAGTTCACGCAGGCATTAACCTTCAGATTTAACCAAGGGGGCTCTTTTTCTATTGGCCCAAGTCGGCAGCCTTGCTACTATGTAATTCTTTTCTCTCCGACTTAAACTCCCTGAGGCAGGGAGGTCTGTAGGATTCAGGCTGTAAACCCCCAACATCTAATGTTCTGGTTTTGTCCAGCTTGGCACCCTGAACATGCTGACAAGTGTGAGGGTGAAGGAAGGACACACAAAGTAACACTTCGGCCCCCCCTCCCCCCCAAAACCCTGTAGCTTTAAGTGCTGAAAAGGCAGTCCCTGCCACGTGCCCATCTGGCCCGCCACCCACTCCTTACAACATTCTCAACCCCAGGATCAGAACTCTGCTCTGGTCCAGACTTCCGGTGAAGAACAGAACAGTTTACAAATCCTACTGATACAAATCAGAACAAAACCCCAAGAACAGAAGTCAAAACAGAATCTTCTTTCCTCGACCCAAATTCACTCTCTTCCAAGAACTGAACTGGGTTCGTCCCCCAAAAGATTTGCCAGCTTGGCTAGGTCAGGATTCCCTGTAGCGTGTGGTTGTCCTCCATTCTGTGATCTGATGTAGTTGCCCTGTGTGTTGTCAATCCTCCTCTCTCTCCGGAATATTTGTTATGTTAATGAGGCGGGATAGGATGGGGTATGACCCCTGACTCCCATCACAAGGCACTGAGATGAGGGTAGGGGTGTTTCTCTGCACTATACCAGAGACTCAAGGAGAGAGAAGCCAGCAGAGACAGACAGAGGGACCGAGCACCACCAGGAATAAAAAGCCAGGAACAGAGCAGGTCATTTGGATCCTGGTTCCTTCGCCGAGACTCTCCTATATCCAGGATAAGATGGATGCCAAGATACCTGGAGTTTTCCTAAGAATACCAGGTCCACAGGTGTTGAATTGAGGCCAGGTCTTTACCCCCAGCCCACACAGAGCAAGCCAACACCCCCAGTTCAAACTTCTCCCCCTCCTGGTGGCCTAGCGGTTACTCACTGGGCTGTGATCTGAAAGCTCAGCCATTGAAACCACCAACTGCTCTGCGGGAGAAAGGGCTCTCTACTCCCGTGAAGAGTGCAGTCTTGGGAACTCACACAGGCAACTCTCTCCTGTCCTGTAGGCTCACTCTCAGCCAGTATCGACTCAGTGACAGTGAGAATGAATGCGTGAAGCTGTGGGAGGGAGCTCTGGTAGCGTCATGGTTTTGAATTGGGCTGCTAACTACAAGGTCATCAGTTTGAAACCACCAGCCTCTCTGAGACAGAAAGACAGAGCTTTCTACTCTCATAAGCAGTTACAGCCTTGGAAACCCGCAGGCGCCATGAGCTCTACCTTGCTGTGTAGGGTCACTATGAGCCAGCACAGACTCCTCAATGGCAGGAGGTGAGTGAGTGATTCCACAATTTAAGAAGCCCTTCCTGGTGAGCTGATACCAAAATGTCTAGAAAAGAATGATGGCAACCAAAGTACAAATATGCTTGATACAATTGATGTATGGATTGTTATATGAGTTTCAAGAGCCCCCAATAAAATGATCTTTTAATAAATTATGAAAAAGAAGCCCCAGTGGCAGAGTGCTTACCAGTTGGGCTGTTAACTGCAAGGTCAGCAGTTTGAAACCACCAACTGTTCCTAGGAAGAAAACGGAGCTTTCTACTCCTGTAAAGAGTTACTGTCTCTTAAAGCCACAGAGGCACTTCTACCCTGTCCTGCAGGTTCACTCTGAGTCAGAACTGACTCGATGGCAGTGCGGTTGAGCTATCCCACCTCTTACCGGCTCAGACAGGGGGTGGGGAGCCAGAAAAATAACTTTATAATTGCCTTGTTTTTTTGTTTTAATATTTTAAGCTTTTCTGTGACTTAATTTGGCAAAGTCATTATGAAGAATCTCAGTAGGAGCCCTGTTGGCATGGGAGCTATGTGCTCAGCTGTTGGCTGTAAGGTCCATAGTTCAAGCATCCCTCCAGCCGTTCCATGGGAGGAAGGTGTGGCAGCCGACTTCATGAGGCTTACAGCCTGGGGACCCTGAAAGGAAGTGCTCTTTGCCCCACAGGGCCCAGGGAGGCTTTGAGGTCGGCTCCATGACAGCAGAGTTTGTCTCGGGACCTGTGGGCTGTGGTTCTTGTTAGGGTTACGGGGTCCATCTTTACTCATAATGACCCCAAGCCCGACAGAAGCCAGTCTGACAGCAGCCTCACTCTGCAGGGAGCTTTGAGCCCACTCTCAGCCCCTGAGTCCACATCTTGCGACAGGTCTGTGTCAGTCTGGGTCAACTAGAGAAACAAACCCACGGAAACACATATAGGTATAAGAGAGAGTTTTATATAAAGGGCAAATGTACATTCAGAAAGCATCCCAACCCTGTCTAGTCCAAGCCCATATGTCCGACACCGATCTATAAAGTTCTCCTCAAACTCACAGAACGCACGCAATGATGCTAAATGCAGGAGGATCACAGGCCAGTGGGGTAGAAAGTTTTTGAATCCAGTGGGGGTGTAAGCTCCTCGGTGCTGGCAGGGGTCTCCATGCAGCTGCTCCATTACCCAGGGCTACATCAGGGTGGATCCATGTGGTTTCTCCTCAGGGATGTCTCGCAGGAAATGGGCCTTGCCAGTTGAGGCAGAGAACTAGCTAAGGCAGCTGCACCCTGGTCTGACCATCAGAGAGCAAGAGACAAGGGAACTAGAAGGGTGAGGCTCACCGAGCCATTTATCTCTCCACCCTTCAATGTTTCTCAGTCAGGTTGGCATAATAAACCTTAAGTATCTCAAGGGCTTTCCCTTACCCTTAACTTTACCACGTATGACTTAGAAATCAACTTGAACTAGAAAACTGTGGGTTGAATGAATTGTGCCTCCCCACACACCCCCAAAATGTGGAGGCGCTAACTCTTCCATCTGTACATCTGTAAGGAGCGTCCTCTTTGGAAACGGAGGCTCCTTTGTGTTGTATCAATGAGGTCGGATGGACCCCAAGCCAAAGAATGCACTGCCGTGGAGTTGATTCCGACCCATAACAACTCTATAAGCTGAAATAGAACCACCTCTGTGAGTTGCTGAGACTATCAATCTTTACCTGGAGTAGAAAGCCTCAGTTTTCTCCTCCAGAGCTGCTGTTGGTTTCAAACCGATGACCTCGAGGTGGCTGAATGTGTAGCCCACTATGTCACCAGAGCTCATTAGCTGCTGGCAGGTTGTTCGGTGCCATCGAATCAGTTCTGACCCATAGTGACCTTATAAGCACAATAGAAGGAAATGATGCTTGATTCTGCATCACCCTCGAGCCCATTGTTGCAGCCACAATGTCAATCCATCTCCTCGAGGGCTGTCCTCTTTTTCGCTGTCCCTCCATTTAATCAAGCATGCTGTCCTTCTCCAGGGGCTGGTCTCTCCTGAAAACATGCCCAACGTATGTAAGATGAAGTCTCACCATCTGTGCCTCTCAGGGGCACTCTGGCCATGCTTCTTCCACGAGAGACCCGTTTAGAAGAATTGATCAATGTTCTCCTCCAGCACCACCATTCAAATGCATCAGTTCTTTGGTCTCCAAGAAAATGGAAAAACCATGGCTTGGGTCAGGCACACCATAGTCCTCAAAGTACCATCCTTGCTTTGCAATACTCTGAAGAGGTCGTCTGCGGCAGATTCACCCAACACGGCGATTCTCTACCTGTGGGTCGCGACCCCTTTGGGGGCCGAATGACCCTTTCACAGGGGTCACCCGATTCATAACAGTAGCAAAATTACAGCTATGAGGTAGCAACAAAAATAATGTTACAGTTGGGGGGGGGGTCACCACAACATGAGGAACTGTATTAAAGGGTCACAACATTAGGAAGGTTGACAACCACAACCTAACACAATGCATCCTTGGATCTCTGGACAGCTGCTTCCATGAGTATTGATTATGGATCCAAGCAAGACAAAATCCTTGACAATGTCAACTTTTCTCCACTTATCAAATATTACCTATTGGTCCAGTTGTGAGGATTTGTGTCTTCCTTACATTGAGTCATAATCCATACTGAAGGCTACAATCCTTGATCTTCATCAGCAAGTGCTTCAAGTCTTCCTCACTTTCAGCGAGCAAGGTTATTTCATCTGTATACCACATGTTTTTGTTGGGTTTTTTTTAACCACATGTTAATAAGATACTGGCATGTGGAGGTGGGGCATGGGGTCTTAAATCTAATCATTCAGACAAGTTATAAAAGACAGACACAGGCAGGGGAAATGAATGTCACCCTATGAAGTCAGATGCACCTTCAAGCCCAGGAAGGAACACCCAGAATCTTCTAGAGCTACTCAAAAACCAAACTACCGCCAGTGGGTTGATCCCGAATCATAACGACCCAACCCTATAGGGCACAGTAGAAGCGCCCCTTTGGGTGTCCGTGGCTGTAAATCTCTACAGGAGCAGAGAGCCTCATCCTTCTCCCCTGGCCTCACTGGTGGTTTGGAACCACCAACTTTCCCCTTAGTAACTCAGTGTCTGAAACCACTGGAAGTTGGCAAGACATAGAAGGACCAGGCTACTCTGGCCAGGAGAGCTGCCTGCCTTGACTTCTAGGCTCCTGAAGGTTAGGTATTTTACACATTCTATTATTTAAGGCACTCGCTTGTGGGGTTTTCTTAGCACACAAGGTAACTATGACAATGACCAAATACCAACAATACAGACAGGTAGGATGCAGAAAGAAAACGAGGCTAACCAGGACAGACTGTTACCAAAACCCTGACAGAATTTCAAGGATTCAAGAAAGAGTCCAAGGCCAAAAATAAGTCAAAATAGGTGCACAGCCTGACCACCAACCAGATGGGACCCCATCCAGGAGACAGCGAGTGTTCCCTGGGCCGGTTTGCCCCGGGCCTCTGGTGAATCCACTTTTGGTTCAATGTCACCGTTTCTAAAGGCCACACAAGAAGCAGAGCAGGGTCTCTCCATGCTCCATGAAGATTCTAGAACACAGAGCATGGCTCTGAACTTGGCTGTCACAGGTCCTCCCGCTTGCCAGGTTCTTGTGCTTCTGAGAGTCTGGCTTCTCTGGCTCCTTCTCAGCTACGGCCGCCAAGGAGCCTAGAATTAGCTAGAAGCCTGGCTAACCTGAGCCCGGGAGAAGGAGCTTGAATCTGTTGGCAGTTTGTGAACTCCTCCCTCCCCACCACCCCAACCCCCCAACAGCACTTCCTAAAATGTGTTCTAGATGAGCAGGTTTCTCAGGATCCACAGCTTCTCCCGAGTCAGCCGTACTAACAAGTATAATCCCATTCTGACTCAGTGACCCTCTAGGAAGGAGTTTCCGAGGAAGGCTGTCATCTTCATGGGAAGGAGCTCTGGCTATGCGTTGGGCTGTTAACTACAAGGTCAGCGGTCCAAACCCATCATGGAAGAAAGATGAGGCTGTCTGTGCCCATACAGATTTCTAGCAGGGCAGTTCGACTCTGTGTGGTAGGGCCCCTGTCAGTCAGAATGGGCTGGCTCAACGACCGGGAGCTTTTCTTTTGTTTAATCCTTGCTCAGAGCAACTGGTGGGTTCTAACCGCTGACCTTTCAGTGAGCGGGTGAGTGCTAAAACCTGCGGGCCACCAGCGCTCCAGAGGAAGAAAGCACCCACCCACCGTGTATTGAGCAGGGACCCTGTGCCGGTGACTGCCCTAATTACCCTGTGGTTGCCTGCAGTGGAGTCGCGCCCCCCCCCCCCCACCTGCAGTGGCCCTGTGAACAGTCAACGAATGCTGTTCTGTCCTAGACCATCTCCCCCATGATGGGCTGCGGATCAGACCCCTGCGCGCACCAACCGGGAACTGAACCGGGGTCATCCATACCTCACACATGTATTTCTTATTTAGCACGCACCCCATCAACACAAACCTCCGAGTCTGGTCCTGCGACCGCCCCAGGTTAAGACTGAAATAGCTTATCCAGCAGGCAGCCATGAATAGGTAGGCTCAGCATTCCGTCCAGGCAGTTGGGACCACAGTTCCTTGACTACTTCGCTAAGGGGAAGTCCAAGGGTCCTCCCTGGCCCTCCTGTAGCTTTCTCCAAATGCCAACCCTTTACTAAGCCGCTGGGCCCCAGCTTCCCACCGCACTTAGAACAAGGCCCAACTCCTTTTGGTTGTCCACACACTGTCCCCCCCTCCCAAGTCCAGCCCTTGCTTACCTCCCATCCATTTATTCAGCAATCATCTCCTGTACCCCATGCCCCCACAACTCTCTCCACCCCCAGTCGATTCTCAGCGTCTCCTGGTTGGGAGAAACGTTCTCGTCTGAGGCCTACGCACACGGGCAGTCCCTGAACCGGATACTCAGGCCCTTCAACTCTGGGCTGACTCTTACTCATTGCTCATGTCATAGCTCAGGGCCCTTCCTCCCGGGAGCCTTCCCAGGGTAAGGCGCTCCTGCTAGGGGCTCTCCGATAAAACCCTGTATTCCCAGAGTCCGCACATTTCTTGGGACTGCTGGTGGCTTCATAGTGAAGCGTTTGGCTACTCACTGGAAGGTGGGTGGTTCAAACCCACAGGCGACTCTGCAGAGGAAAAGACGTGACAGGCTGCTCATTTGAACTGCTGACCTTGCGGTTAGCGGACCAGCATCTAACCATTATGGCGCCAGGGCTCCAGCGTTCTAGGGCAAAGACGCCCCAAATTCAAATACATTTTATACCAAAAAAACAAAAATCACCGCTTTCAAGTTGATTCCAACTCGCAGCGGTCTTATAAGGACAAAATAAAACGCCTTCTAGAGGTTTTTGAGGTCATAACTCTTTATTTTTCAAAGCAGAACATTTAATAAGCCAAGTATGCTTCAATCACAAAGCGGGTTGCTTCACAAAGCAGAAGAGGACTTCCGTGCAGGGTAGGACATTGGATTTTGTAGAGGTGGGGTAGTGGGAGCCCATTGCTTTGCCTCAGCCCCCTTCCTACTTTCCCATTGGCCCTTATTCTTGAGTGGTTCTTATGCCAGCACAATGATTGGTCTCATATTCCATGGCTTGTACAACCCCATCATCATGCGAGGTGGTGTGACCAGAGTAGAAAGCCTCATCCTGGCCCCTTACCCCCTCAACCCACCTCACCAAAGTGGCTGGTTTCCAACCACTGATTCACTTAAGTCTTAAGCCAAATAAAGCCAAGATAGAAAGGAATCCTCCTGTAGGGGGACACCATTGGTTTGAGGCCAGAAGGGGCCCCAAAAGATTCATAGCAAAACGGTCACAAGACCATGACTGATGGCAGGTCACTTCATCACGGTGGAAGGTGGAACTAGGATGCAAACACAATTGCAGATTAGAAAACTTTACCAGATTGGTTCCAAGGTCCATGGAGGGCAAGCGTGGGCTGGTTCGTTCCTACGGGCACACTGCCCCCAGTGCAGCTGGTCAGGGGAGGTGCAGGGAACGCACTGCCTGGGGGCAAAACTCTGTATTATCTTGTTGGTTGGTGGTTAAAGAACTCAGTGGAGGTTGAATCTGATTTGAGTTCTAACGCAGGGCCCAGGTCTCTGGAAAACCAGAAACTCACTGCCACCGAGTTGTTTCCGACCCATAACGACCCTACAGGGGAGCGTAGAGTTGGGCCTGAGTTTCTGAGATTGTAATTTTGTAGGGGAGCTGGAAGCCCTATTTTTTTCACCGTTCTCAAAGAATAGCAGCGAGCCTGGCACGTGGTAGTGTTCGTTCCTGGAGTCAGTAATACCTCAGTCTTGGCTTGGCACAATGAAAGAATTCACACGGAAGCCTGTTTTGTCATCCAAGTGGGTTTTTATGAAGGACAGGCCAAGTTCCAGGTTTTACAGTCTCAAAGGGGTTCAGAACTGGGCCCAAACAACCACATTGAAAAAAAGCAGCAACATATGTGGCTCTTGGGGCGGGGGGAGGGTTGGGTTGCGTGAGGTGGGTGGAATCCTGAGGCCAGAAACCCAAGAACAAGAATCCTAGACACAGAGTATGTGGCCAAGAGGCTGTGGGCCCCAAGCAGGCCCAGAGCGGCCGCTCGTGCATCCAAGTGCAGGAGAGGGCTCTCCCTTTCCCCACCTCTCACCAGGAGCAGGAAAAGAGAGCTGCCCAGAGCATGCTCCCTGCCTTTATCCTAGCCCAACCCCTGGCTGGGGGAAGGCGTGGTTGATGGTATTGGCTGACTCCATTGGCTGAGTTAGGCCCACCTAGGTGATGTCATGAGGCTGAGCCTAGTTTGGCCCGCCCAGGTGTACCTCCCAGCTAGCTGGGGGCTTGATTGTGAGCATGCTCAGGTTGGGGTCGTCATAGCTGTCTGGTGGTTGCCTGATTTCTTTTCGACCTCCTCTAAGGGGGCCTTTGCAGGCATGGGAGGGACAACCCCCGGTCCCTAACAGTAGTGGTAACAGGACTCAGTGGACGTTGGGTTGGTGGACGCCCTAGTGGACGCACAGCTTCCCCACGGGACAGGGGGAAGTGCCTCAGCGAGTTTTCTCGGCTGAGGTCATCGTGATACCGATCAGGTCTCTCTCTCTGCTCACCAAGCTGGTTGAGCCTTGTGCTACCAGCCCACCGGCCTGCGTCACAACAATCATGCTCTCCGTAGGCGTCGCTGAGTTGGTGCTGACTCACAGAGACCCGACCTACCACAGAATGACACCCTCCATCCCCATGGTTGTTAGGTGTGAGCCCACTGGTGCAGCCAATGTGTCAACCCACCTCTCCGAGGGTCTTTCTCTTCTCCACCCACCCTCTGCTTTACCAAGCATGAAGTCTTCCTCAGGCGACTGGTCCCTCCTGATAACCTGTCCAAAGGGGAGAGACTTGATCTCATCAGCCTCGCTTGTAGGGGAGATCCAGGCTTACTTCTCCCAAGATCGATCCGTTTGTTCCCTGGTAGCCCAAGGTATCTGTAATATCCTTTGCCACCACAGAATTCACAGGCACACATTCTTGGGGCTTCCTTATTCATAGGAACCCATTGAAAATGCCGTGGCTTGGGTCAGGGCACCTCAGTTTTCAAGGTGAGGCACCATAGCTAATGTTTATTCATTGACTCGTTCAGCGACTGTATTCAGTGGCTGCAATATTCGGTGAAGAGTTCCCGTCTTGGAAACTCCCAGGGGGCAGTTCTACCCTGTCCCGTGGGATCCTCTGAGTCAGAGTTCACTGGATAGCAGGGAGCTTGGTTAGGGGGAGGAAGCTCAGGATAATTTTATTGAACCCTGCTTCAGGGGTTATGTTGCTTTACCTTCACAACAGCACATGTAAGGACCCATTTGCGGAGGAGCCCAGTGAAATGTGGGCTCTTCCATAAACAACGACAAAGGTCACGCAGTAACTAAGTGACAAGGGGCTTTTAAATACATTTCAGTTGAATGGCTGGATGGGCTAAGGCACGTATTGAAGAACTGGGAAATAATGTTAAAATCTCCCTCCTTTGAGATGAACTATTAAAAAAGTAAATATATGAAAAAGAAAGGAAAAAAATCCAAGACAGGCCTTGTCCCCTTAAGAGCTAGAAAGCCTTGGGGACCCAGGCAGGACCAGCCTGTAATCTAATTGAAAACATTAGCATATCTAAAGAAAGAATGTGTCAATCAGAAGAGGGGGTGGGTTAGCTTAGAACCATGGGAAAGGAAACTAGAGTTAGAATCGGGCTTTGGCAGGGCCAGGCCCAGAACCTTCCAGGGGGGAGGTGCCATCTGACTTGAATCCTGCAGGCCTTCTGCCCCAGCAGCCCTGCCGCAGCCAAGGGGACACCAGACAGCTGGGTCACGCGCTCCCTTCCCACAGAGCCCGTCCCCTCTCCCAGCGCCACTGGCTTCCGCCTGCTTTGCGTGCCTAATAATAGCTCCCATTTCTGCTTCTGCAGGCGCCCGGGCAGCTCTTGTGTGCCCGTGGTTGCTTGCAAGTCAGCCTCACGCCCCCGCTCCCCAGCTCCCAAAGCAGGAAGCCCGGCCTCTGCGAGCTGCAGGCCTTGTCCAAAGTCAAACAGCAGCTCCCCCAGAAAGAGCCTGGGGTGGGACAGGGCTCTAGGCCCAAGTCTAGGCGCCAGGAGCCTGGTTTCTCCCTGAAGGTGCCACCGCACCGAGCACGCCCAGCCTGAGAGCTGCTTCTCACAGCAGAAAGCAAACTGACATCTGGGTTTGTGGCCAGTCCTCTGGGAAGCTTGTTCCACGCGGGGCTTTCCTGAGGACCACGTTCTCCGTGTGTAGATTCAAAAGCCTGCACCTGTCCAGGTCTCACTGCTGTTCCCTCCTGTTCCCTCCCTTCGGCGCACCCATCCCTTCCTAGCACCTGTCATCCACGGGTGGTGGCAAGGTCAAGGGACAGTTCTCCCCCGTGCTGCGCTGAGTTGCTAGATGGCAGTGGGCTGATGCGCACAGCTTTCTCAGTGGGAGAAGCCCTGGAGAATCACTCTGGAAATGTAACAAGCAAGACAAACCACGGAGCGGTCCTCTGGGCATCTCCCTACTACCACAGCCCGTGGGGGGCTGAAGTGGATGTTCTCCTCAAACAATGTAACAACCATTCCACTTCCGGGGTAAGGCCATTGGGCATTCTTGTTCAGGTGTACGTCTAATTCTGACTCCTAGCATCCTGTAAAGACAACAGAGGGAAGCCCGGCAGGGGCTAATGGGTTACTATGTTTGAGCTCCTTGTTGCTGCCAGAGTGTGAGTCTCTGCCCCTGAGCGTCTGCCCAGGGATGGACTACCTGATACACCAAGCAAGCACGTCCTTAGGGCGCCAACCACACAGGGGTACGAGTTGTCCCAAGCTAGGTCCCACACGTGCCAGACAGACAGGATACAGGACAATGGAGCAGCAGTGGAAGGGAGCTGGCAGGGCACAAAGTGACATAACTTTGACCCAAGTGCTTTGAGAAGGTTTCCCCCACAAAGGTCACACAGGCTCACCAGGGCACCCATGCACAAGGCTGGTTAAAATGAGGCCCTGACCACTTCTACGCCTTAGTTGACATCTCATGGTCCCGGTGTTAAGCAGGGGTCTCTAGAGCAGCGGTTCTCAACCTGTGGGTAGAGACCCTTTGGGGTAGGTTGAATGACCCTTTCCCAGGGGTCACCCAATTCATAACAGTAGCAAAATGACAGATATGAAGTAGCAATGAAAATAAGGGGGGGGAGGTCACCACAACATGAGGAGCTGTATTAAAGAGTCACTGAATTAGGAAGGTTGAGAACCACTGCTCTAGAGAATCAAAACCAGGATACTTATGATTTTATATATATATACACACACACACATATATATAATTTCTGTGTAATTGATGGGTGGGTCTCTTAGGAGTATACTACCTAAGTATTTTTAATAAACTAGAGGCGGGGGTAGATACCCTTGATATGTAATATGCAACTGGGTCCAGCATGAGCAGTCACTAGGTAAGAATAGATTCCATTGATGGAAACGACATCTCCGGCCTCCTCGTGAACTCTCAGGCACGACTGTTTATCAGGACAGGTACCAGGGCGGGCCCTGGGTTCATAGCGTCAGGAAGCATTGCTGGTCCTCCCGGCTGCACTTGCTGCCTGTAGACATGGACACAGTGACCTCTTCTTGTATGACATCTTTGTCTTTTTGTTAGCACGTTTATAACATGGCATTCATTACGAAACAAGCATCAGCTTTGAAGTTTAAAGAAACATTGGTGAAAGCCAATTTTTCATTCTGCGAGCCCAACTGAATTTTACCGTCATTATTGAAATCACTAAAGTTCACAGATTCGTTCTGGTTGTTGTTGTAGAATATGTGGTCTATTTGAGTCTCTTTTTTGGGTAGAAAATTGGTGTATATAGTAAAATGCTACTGCCCTGCATCCACTGGAAATTTTATCGTTATATATCTCTCTCATAACCCATTTGAACGCTAAAGTAAGCGGAGGAGGCGGGAACTCAGATCATCAAAGAAACTCACATCTCACCTGCCCTAAGGCAAGTCCTGGCTTTCTCTCTTTGCCTTTGACCCTCTCTACTTGACAGGACGTCCCTCCTGAAGGACATGAAGTGCAATCTTGACTTTCTACTTCGAAGGAGCTTTCTGGTTGTACTTCCCAAGCAGATGGTGTTTGCTCCTTGGATAGTCCACAGTACATCCAACATTCCTTACCAACATCCAACGCAAAGGCATCGGTTCAGATCTTCGGCTTTACTTACTCATGGCCCAGCTTCCACGTGCATATGAGGTGGTGGAAAAGGCCATGGCTTAGGTCAGGAACGCCTGCCCCTCCGGGCGACATCTTTGCTCTTTAACATTTTGAAGACGTCATTTGCAGGGGATTTGATTTCTTTTTTTTTTAACTGTGAAAATTATTTTATTTCATTTTTTAATCATTTTGGGGGGAGCTCTTAGTGATCTTAAAACAATCCATAATTCAATCAGATCAAGCATAATTGTACAATTGCCGCCACCATCATTTTAAAAACATTTGCCTTCTTGAACTCTTTAATATCAGCTCCCCTTTACTCCCTCCCTTCTCCACCCTACCAAGGGATTTGATGTCTTGACTGTTACTTCCATGGACACTGATTATGGATCCAAGGAAAGTGGAATCCTTGGGAAACTTCAACCTTTTTCCTAACTATTGTGATGTTGCTTCCAGGTCCGGTTTGATGAGGCTTTTTGCTTTGTTCATCTTGAGATGCAATCCATACTGAAGACTACAGTCTTCGATTTTCATCAGCAAATGCATCCAGTCGTCTTCACTTTCCACAGCTAGGTTTTTGTCATCCCTCTCTCTCAGGTTGTTCATGAGTTTGCTCCAAATCCTGCCCCGGATTATTTCTCAGGTTATTTTCTCAGCACACAGAGGGCATCATGTGCTGAAAGAATGTAACCCTGGTGCGCACCTTTACTGCCTGTGAACCACACACAGTCCCCTTGTTCTGCTTTATCTATGTACAGCTTCTTCATGAGCACAACGCAGTGCTCCGGAATTCCCATTCTTTGCAATGGTATTCATAACTTGTTAGGACCCCACAGTAGAATGCTTTTGCGTAGTCAGTAAGACGCAGTAAACATATTTCTGATACTCTCTGCTTTCAGCCAAGACCCATCTGACATCAGCACTGATCCCCCTCCTTGCAAATCCTTTTCTGAATCTGCCTCAACATCCTGACAGTCTCCGTGCTGCTGCAGTCGTTTTGAATTATCTTCAGCCACGTTTTACTTGTTTGTGGTAGTAACGACGTTGTTCAATACATGCAGCTCTCTGTTGGCTAACCGTTCTTTGGTATGGCCACCATCATGCATCTCTTCTAGTTGGCTGGCCAGGTAACAGTCTTCTACATACCTTGGCCTAGACAAACCAACACTGCCTGCACCGTGTCTGTTTGTAGAAACATCTCGATTGGTGTTCCTTCAGCTCCTGTGGTCTTATTTTTCTGCAATGCCTTTAATTCGACTTGGATTTCTTTCTTCAGTATCACTGGTTCTTGATCATACACTACCTCCCGAAATGGTCTGATATTGAGAATTCTTTTTTGGTACAGTGACTCTGGGCATTCTTTCTAACTTCCTTTGTTGCTTCCTGCATTGTTCAGCTTTTTGCCCTTAGGATCCTTCAATACTGCAACTTGAACCTTGATTTTTTTTAAATTAAAAAAAGTCTTTAGTTTTCAATTGGGGCGGTGGGATAAGGGGGTTTCACATTTCAGACCATCAACTCTGCATTCAACCATTGAAACCACTCAGCAAAACTTTCCCTCCAGTTCCTGGTCTCCTTCCCCACCTCTCCCCCATTTCTCTTCTCTCTCTGTGGTCCTCCTGCCTTCCTTTCATCCACATCCACACCTGTGAAGCCTCCAGTCTGTTGATTCATCTTCCTTCCCTTGCACTTCCCACCCTTAGTAAACCCCAGCGTCTGTTTGGGGGTTTGAAAGCATCTCTCTGTCTTGGCTTTTATCCATACGGTAGTGGCCTCAGCAATAGCTGCCTTTTTGTGATTGACTCACTTCACTCAGCAGAATGTTCTCTGGTTCCATCCATGTCATGAGGGGCTTCCTGGTTTTGTCATCATTCTTTTTTTTATTTTTTATCAAGGTATAGTATTCTATCGTGTGTATGCACCAAAGTTTCTTTATCCATTTTTCTATTGATGGGTATTTGCGCTGTTTCCAATGTCTTGCTACTGTGAACATGAGAGTGCATATGTCAGTGCTATGTCACTTATTCCCTTAGGACATATATACCTGACAGAGGTATTGTTGGATGGAGTGGAATTTATATTCCCAGTTGTTTGAGGTAGCTCCATACAGCTTTCCACAGCGTTGTGCAGATTTACAGACCACCAGCAGCGTATGAGTGTTCCAATCTCTCCACATTTCCTCTAGCACTTGTGGCTGCCACTGTTGGTGGCAGACAGTGTCTCATTGTGTTGGCTAGTGGTCATAAGCATGGTTTCTTGTGTGTGCTAGTTATCGGGATGTCACGAGCACTGATGTTTTAATTCATCAGTAATTACACTAGGGCAATAGGCCTAACCCAGAACTAACTCCCTCCACCCGCCACCTCAACAAAGAGGATGACTATTCATTCACCTTCTGTTTGGAATAGATACCGAAGATTCATCTGAAGCCTTGATTCTGCCCTTATGTGGCTTTGTGACCTTGGAACAGACACCTAACCTTTGAGACAGCTCAATGTCATAATCATCGAGATTGTCGCCCCCCCACACTCCCAAGTACAAATTGGAGACAACTGACCATGTTAGCCTGTACACGCATGTGCATCCAGGGGAAGGTCGTAGACATGTTTTTCCTCTGTAGTTCTGTAGAGGAAGGACCACAGAGACGAGAGTAAGCACGCAGCGCAGTCAGAGGGACACCGGCGTCAGCGTGGAAACCAGCCACCGTTGTTCTTGGCCTTCGCTCTGCTTCCAGCTCCCCCACCCTTAGCCCTTCACAAACAAGCCAGGGCCTCATTAAAGACTAAAAATGTGACATTAGGTCCAAATGCATGGAAACGTATTCATGATTATTCAAATGACCTCCTGTAATATAATCAGAGCAGTCTTCATAAATATTCATCTCACTTGGCTAATCACTAGGCAATCTCACCAGAGGGGGTGCCTCTGTAATCCTCTTCCCGGTTGCCCTTTCACCCCCCACCCCCACCCCACCTTTGTCTGATTCCTTTCTTTTTTCCTGCTTCTAAGGCTCCCAAGGTCTCCCGAGGTCTTCACGAGCTCGCTCAGGGTAGAGATATTTCTGCTCCTGATCGAAAGCTTGCTTTATTTACCTCTAGCTGAGGATTGTTCTACCAGAGCTGGGCTTCTTCCGGTGCAACCTGTCTGACCTTGGTCCAACAGCCCTGGTCTCCAGGCATCATCGTCGCCTAGGGGTAGCAATCTAAACTGCTCACTCTGTGGGCTTCGGGCAGAGGAGCAGGGTGTGTGCGGGGTCCCAGGGGACCACCCCGGAGACTAGCTCAGGGCCTGCCAGTCTGGTGCAGGATAAAGACCAAGAGCCCAACCCTTCTTTGCCATGACACAGGGGTGGACACCCCACCCGAGAGGTTCAAGGCAGACCCCGGGGGCACATCGTGGAAAAGCCAGAGACGTGAAATCATTCTTGTCAACGGTAAAGACCACCGCCACCACCAGCTGGCGTCAGCTCAAGTCGCTGTCAGGTGACCCCATGTCAATGAGAGCTGGGCTCTGTAGGGCGCTCAGTGCTGATTTGATAGACAGTGGATGGCCACCTCCTCTTCCCAAGTGTCCCAGGGCGAACTTGAACCTGCAGGCCACTGGTTGGCAGCCGTGTGCGCTATCCATTTGTAGGCCCTGTCTCCTCTCCTTTATAAAGAGCACACTTTATATAATCCTTCCGGCTGGTTATCTGGGCCTCAACTTAACTGCATTAACTGCCAGTCCCTCTTTGTCTTTTATTTCACGGTAGCTATTCCCATCGGAGAACTTCCAGAGTCCCTGATGATTGCAAGGCTCTTGACGTCAATGGCAGATGGACAAGGTAGGAAAGGGGCGGACACCTGAGATCAGAGCCAAAGATTCCGGCTGGACCCTCGCTCCACTCCTCCAGAGCTGCTCCATCTGGTGGTTGGCTTAGCCGTGTCTGGGCTCCCTTGGGCCACAGAACCTGGCATCCCAGGGAGTGGTAGTCTATGTGTGGCTGATGGTCTGGAGGTGTGTGAACCATTTCCATTCTTTGACAGATATAATCTAAAGGAAGAGGAAGGTTTTTCTCTTCTTTAAGGAACGCGTTGTGGTTGTTGAGAATATGCATGCGCACAGCAAAATAGATACTGCGCCAACAGTTTCTGCAGAGGAACTGACTGAGTCACTCTGGTGGCAGTGGTTGCAGCCTTGCTCCACCTCTTCTTCCGGGTGGCTCGTCCCTCATTAACGTTAGCTCACTGCCCCCTCAGTTCACCCCCACTGAGTCAGTCCAGACTCATAGTGGCCCCATAGGCCAGGGGTAGAACTGCCCTGTAAGCTTCAGACTGTAACTGATTCCAGGAGTAGAAAGTCCTGTCTTTCTCCCAAGGAGCAGCTGCTGGTCTTGAACTGCTGACCTTCCAGATCACAGCCCAATGTGTAACCACTGTGACACCAGGGCTCCTTAGGAGGGCTTGTCTAATCTTTCAAGTTGCTGGTCTCAGTGTGATCCCAGATAGATAGCTTAAAAGTCATTTATATATATAGATCTAGCTCTTAAAAGATCATCATGCTCAAGGCAGATTCCTCTCACCTCCTGCGAAAATATTGTTTGGTTTTATGAAGATGCCGGGGGATTTTTTTTTTTGTTGCTTCCAGGTTCAAAGATTATCCCAGAGCAATAGTTTCAGGGATTCACTCCCTTCCAGAAGTCTAGAATTCTTGAGAATTTGTCATTCTGTTCTGCATTTCCCTTTTTTGATCAGGATTCTTGTATGGAATCTTTGACCTCAGTGCTCAGTCGTGAAAGTTGGACACCATCCATTTCTTCTGGTCTCCTGGGCAGGGTGGCACTTGCTCACGGAAGCAATCGGGTGCCCATTCCGTCTCGGCCCCCTCCTCCTCCTCTCTCCCCTTCTTCCTCTGCTGGTCTATGGAACAAAGACCACTCGGTGATGTGCCTCAGAAGCTCCTGTATTCTTCTGACACCTCAGGAACTACACAGCCAATGAGGAGGTAGAACCCACGCACTGAACACGTTCTCAGGCCCAGTAACTGACATTCCATGAAACCTTGATCCCACACGTCTCATGACGTGTCTGGTTGTACATAAACGTGTGTGTCACTGTGGACAGTGGTGGACTTCAAATCATTTAACAACCGGTTTGCTGCCCTAATGACCACGTTAAGTATACAAAACCAATTTACCAAGAGGCAGTTTATTATTTCAGACAGTTAATATTTAAATAAGAACAATAAAAGAGGTACACAAAACTAGATTCTGTTGTAAGAAAGAGTTTGATTGGTAGCCTTCGCTTTTATCTGAGCATCCTTCTGGTAACATTCTTCTCTTCTACCTGAGCATCACGACGCTGCGATCTATCCTTAGCTATCTTTTCTCTGTTGGCGTAGGATCCCATTCCGTTAGCCGTAGGCCAATCATGTGATAATCGTTATGTTTGATAGATCAGAAACAGGTGACTTCTCTTCACTGAACATATTACGTTCATCTTTGAAAAACCCTTTCCCACTTCTGATGAACTTACAGTAATTGCGCTGGCAATACTTTTAACTTTTTGAATACTTCCAGGCATCGCATAATTCCCTCATAATATGCCGTGGGACCTGGGGTGTAACACAAGGCCGTAACCAACGACAGTGTGCCGCTCTCTGTTTGCCACTTGCTCTTGGAGTTATGTTTGTTTACTGAGGTAACACACGCTAGGGGATAAAAATGTAGTTTTGCGTCGAAGGTATAGCGAGTTTTATTAAATGAATAACCATTACAAACAGAGTTGAGTCTGATTTTTCATACCTATGGACGGAATGAACATGATGACTTCGGGCGCTTGGAGTGCACTGTTGTGCAGATCAGCGCTTTGAAAGAGTGAGGAATGTGATTTGTGATTTCCTCCATCGGGTGGCTGCTCAGCTGCCCATCTTAGAGAGAACCCCGATTACAAAGTGCCATTTTAACAACCGGTTCTCCCAACGCAGCCACAAATTAGGGATCCCTCTGCCCAATTGGTGTGAACTGACTGAATCCCAACACCGGGTACTCGAACTGTATCTGTCACGTAACCTTGCCACTTCAGAAAAGGAAACAGATTATGGACTGGGGGAGCCCTAGAATGGGAGTCAAAATAACCAGATAAAAGGGAAAGGAAGATACTAACATTGACACAAGGTCTCGGCCCAGAACATGTGCAAGGATTCTAAATTATATGCTACTCTCTGAGGTGGCCGAAACTCTCACCCACCACTGTGCTTTAATCTTACCCAGCAGCCATTTGCCTTGGCAAGCTTTTCCGGGTGTCACGGAAACCCACTGGTGCTTATGGTGCGAAGAAGAATCAGTTTTGTCTCTGAAAGAGAAGCAAATTGCCCCTAAGTACTGCAAATGAGCAGAATGGACATGAACTGTAAACTTGTTTTCATACTAATATTTTCAGTCGTTTGGAAAGGAATGGAAACCCACGAGCTCATCACAGAGAGCCATCTGTCCCCTTGCCTGTGACACCCAGCGATCTCGCCACAGTGGGGAAAGGACGCCGGGCTGACCCAAGCCACCCTCCAGTCCCATGGTGGAGTCCTTAGTGGCTTCAGAGACACCCAGAGGTCTCCTACCGAAGACTGGCAACCTTATTTCTTACATCAGCTCCTTCCAGGAATTGTCATAAAGGAGAGGACACCCCGATTTGATTTAACCATGGAAACGGCAGGGTTCTAATACTGGCTGTGCTTGAAGAATTGTTTCTCCAGTCTGAAAAGAGCCTTTTCAATGATAGGGGTGGTTTTTGTTTTTCATTTAATTTAATTTTAATTTCATTTGTGTGTGTGTATCTGTGTGTGTGTATGGTGGGGGTGGGGCAGAATGCGGGAGAGTGGCAGTGCAGGTGTGAGGTCGTGTTTCATGGTGAGACCAAAATGTGTTTTATGTCTTTAAAAGAAGAGTAGGTGGGCCCTGCTAACACACACATCTGAACCCCAGAACTCGCCTGAGGAAACTGTTTTTGTTTTTTTTTAATTTTCAGTGCTGTGTATTTGCTGGTTCTTCGCCTCTTTGGATCACAAGTTCTTTAAATAGCGCTTAGAAAAAAAAATAGGGCTGAGAAAGAGTGGGTGAAGGCTTGGGCGAGGAGTGGGTTTACTGCCTGGGTGCAATGCCATCCCCGGGAACCTGAGCTGAGTTCCTGGGCAGCCCTGACCCAGCAGCTCCTGGCAACACTGACCATCGCTGGGGATGTTGAAGCGCAGGCTCTGTGTCCCAGCTTGACAGTAGGGTCTGGCACGTTGGCAGTAGTGGGTGGTTCCAGGCCATCTGAATGCCTCTCATTTAACTTCTTTCAAACTTGAAAATGTCAGTGGCACTCATTCTAGAAAGATGCACAATTTAGTTGGTAGAGGACAAAAAAACTCAACACAAAACAGCAGGGCCCCAAGCCCTCTTGGACTTCAAGCCGGGGGTCCAGGGTCAGCTTAGGATCACTTCGGGCTCTGGTCTTCATGAGATCTAGCCCTCTGGTCCCACTCCTTCTCTTCATTTACTTACAGACTTTAGTGTGGTTAAACAAAAATAGTTGATGCAACATTTGCCAATTCAACGCCTATCCTATGTACAAGTCAATGAAACTTGGGTGCGGTGAATGACGAAATCTAGCTACAGTCTTAGTAATGCTCGCCAAATGACTGGGTGAGGCTATGCAAATGAGGTGCTAAGGGTCCTCCAAGAGGATCTGAGAACTTGGTAAGAATACAAATAAGATGCTTGGAATCCTTGTATGGGTGGGGCTATGCAAATAAGGTATATGGAATCCTAACAAGGGGATTGGTCAGTTTTGCCACTCTGTTAGACGTCCCAGAAGCAAGATCCTGGTATCTCAAGGTTGTCAAGCAGAGACAGGAGTGGGATGCGCATCCTTTGGATCCGAGGAGTCGCTGCCCTGAGAACCTCCTAGACCCAGGAGCCAGAGTAAAAACACAAAAGACAGCAAGAGATGATGTCGACAAGCTTGGCAGCAGAACCAGGAGACTGGTAGGACCCAGCATGATGGGCTTCTTGCAGTGCCGGTGCTAGACTCTTGGACCCATAGAGCTGAGCACTGTAACACTTGCTCACGTTGACCGAACTGGGCGAGGAGGTGTCCTGAAGAACTTTATTCCGAGTTGTTCCTGTTACTTCTACTTTGCTCCTTGATCCTGAGTTGTATCCCAATTACTTCCTTAATACTGTGTATGGTCTGTGAGTTCCGTGAGGCCACTGACACACATTCTTGACGTCAGAGGAAAAGCAGAGGGCATCTTGGGAGGGACGGCTGGTGTCTGAGGAAGGATCAGTTGATCTCTGCTTCATGGGAATCAGCCTTAGATGACTGGTGCGGATAACGATTCTTCTTCCCCTCTTTGACATTAGGAGAAGTCAGGTGACATGGCCACCAGGCACTCTTTACAGAAGCCACCTCCACGAATCAATCCTTTTACTTAAAAAAGAGAAATTCAGTTGACTGAGGTCTAGCTTGTACAAAGACAGTGAACGTTCGCCCGTTTTCGGTGGGCCATTCTGAGTTTTGGCACACATGCAAGGTCATCTAACCACCCTTACAATGAAAACCTGCAACAACTCCCCCGCCCTCAAAAGCCCCCTCCTGTTAGTCAGCCTGCCTCCACCTGCAGCTCTTTGCCTGATTTCCATTCCCAGGTTTGCTTTCTCATTGTCATCTCCGTCTGGCATCTTCCCCGTAGCACGATGCTTTTGTGATCCATTCTGTCGGGCCATGCCGCGTGGCTTCTGTAGCCATTCTCTGCTGGGTCATTTCGGTTTTGTTTTTTTCCAGTTTGGGACGGTTATAAATAATACTGCTGTCGACGTGTCTGGACCAATCTTTGTGTCTTTTTCATTCTTGGGTAAATTCCTAGGAATGAGATGGTTGGGTTCTTTAATGAGCATATTTACAAGAAGCAGTCCCGCCCCCCCCCGCCCTTTTCTCAGTTCAGCCAATATTCCTTGGGATTTATTTGAGCTGAAAAACAAGATGTTACTCTCTAAATGGCAAGAGATTATCTTCAGCCCTATTTCTGGCATGCCATCTGGGCTCTGGAAGATGAGAAGAGAGTTTCCATGCCTTTGACGAGCTTTCTGGATGTTACCTTGAAAACCAGGACCAAGGGTGCAGTGTGTCTCAGGAGCTGTGTCCATGGAAAAGCTCTAGCTCACAAAGGGATCCTCAAGGTTGGCCGGTTATAAAGCAAGTTTATAAAAATCACTACCTTTATTAAATTAGAAACCATTCATTTAAAAAATGTACTGGGAAGAGAGGAGCAAGTGCCCACTTCCAATAGCAGAAAGTTCGTATGCAATAGGACCTGTTAGAAAACGGGCCAGTTGGATGGATAGTGTAGGCATGTGAAGTCCACGGGGCCAACCATCATGAAGTGTAGGCAGGAAGCTTTGGGCAGGAACTCATATCCTGCAGCCCACAACAGGTGGAATTTCTTCTTCCTTGGGAAAAGCCGGGTTCTGTCATGGAGGCCTTTACATTGTTGGATCGGCTCACCCCAATTCTTCAGGATAATCTCCTTTACATAAAGTCACAAGTTTTGGATGTTAGTCACATCTGCAAAACATTCCCACAGCAACACCTTAGCATCGAATGGTTTGGTGCTTGAGTGAGCCACTGAGTGCTATCACCCAGCCAACGGAGCACGAGTCCAGGACCCACAGGACGTTGGCGATATCACAGGATGGCAGTGTTTTGCTCCATTGTATCTGGGGTAGTCAGGAGACAGGAGCTGACTTGATGGGAACTAAGCTAACAACAACCATACTTGCTAGTTGTTGAGCATCGTCAAGCCTGTTCCTTCCTGCAGCAATCAGATCTGTACAACGGCATGAACATCCCCAGGCCACGCTGGGTGGAGTGGGGCTTTTACAGTATACATTGAGTATACTCAATTCATTCTGAGTCAGTGCACACAGTGGCTTCACCTGGGAAGGTTCTCTCTGGTCACAGTGAAGTTTTTCCTAAAAGCGGTTTGACTCAAACCTTGATTTTTTTGTGATGGTCAATTTAAGAGAACAGCGTGCCATTATGAAATTTTGTTTTTGGCTCAGGAAAAATGCAGCAAAAACTGTTGTGATGTTGAACACAGCTTACAAGCACAGCGCAGTGTGAAAAACTCAAGTGTGTGAGTGGTTTTCTCGTTTCAAAGAAGGTGAGAGGTCAATTTATGACAAACCTCATTCTGGATGTCCATCATTTCCTGAACCTCACAAAAATATCAACTTGTTGTGCATTTGGAGTTTGTTCCACCTGATCAGACAGTTAATCAAGCATTCTATTTAGAGGTTCTGAAAAAATAGTGTAACAGTGTGTCACAAAAAAGGCCTGGTTTGTGGCAGACGGGGAACTGGTTTTGCCACCATAACAATGCACCTGCTCACACAGCCATCTCAGCATGCCAATTTTTGGCAAAAACAGTATGCATCCCTTGCCCCATTCACCTGACCTCGCTCCCTGCAACTTCATTTTGTTTCCTCGAATGAAGAGGGACTTGAAAGGACAGCGATTTGATGACATAGAAGAGGTGAAGAAAAAAAACAAACCAGGGAGGTGCTGTCAGCCATCCAAACAGATGAGTTTGAAACATGTTTCCAAGAATGGCATCGCAGATTTGACAAATGTATTAAGTGTAATGGAGAAATGGAGAGTACTATGAGGGTGATAAGGTTGTTTTGTAAAAAATTAAAAAATTTAAATACATTGTTTTGAATTTTAAAAAAGTTTTGGTTATATATATATATATATATATATATATATATATATATATATATATATATATATATATGAGAGAGAATGTGAGAAAGAGAGAGAAAGACATTCATATCTAGAAAATGGCTCACACAGTTATAGAAGTGGACCAGTCCATGTCTGGGCAGGTTCCATGTCTGATATTAGGTGTGATATTAGGTGATATTGGCTGTAAGGGTAATAAATGCAAGGTGGGCAGAGAGATAGGCTGGTAACTGGGGAACAAATGAATCTAAGGTCAGTGGTCAGGCTTGTGGTGAATGAATCCAAGGACAACAGGTCAGGTGGCAGGCTGCTGACAACTCCCAGAATGGGCAGGCAACACGGCAGGTTGACAAGCCAGATGCATGCTCCAGGCCCAGCCAAAAGCAAACAAGCTTTCCCATAGTGCCCACTTACATTGGAAGCAGATCACACCCCTGCCTGGGAAAGTTTCCTTTCCATCATACTAAGGCTGTGGCCCGAGTAAGAGTGTTATGTGTCCCCCTAATCCTCTTGCATGATGTCAGGTCATGTCATCGGGGCTCACCAGGTCCTAGCTACCAACTCGCTGAGAATCTTGGCCCAGTCAAGTTGACATAAAACCAAAGATACTTCCAGTCTGCAGATAAAGCAATTTAGATCGACAGGGTCACCCAGCTCTTCAGTGAGGGTGCCTGATTCATGGTGTGCTGGGCTACCTCCAGCCTTTCCATGTTGATCCAAATGAGCCTTGCTTTTCCCATGTGGTTTATAAAGTGTAACAGGGACTCTGGCTTTCAATAAGTGTGTATTAGATTATATATTGACATGACCGGGATGTTGAGACCTAATTCCCTGGCTTAATTTGTTAGAAACATTTAAAACTCCAAAGCTGGTTCCCGGGGTCAATCCTGCCATCTGCTAAAGGCGGAATGCTCCAGTCAAGACCGTGCTTGCTCTTGGAGTGAACAAATCCAGGATCATTTTCATGCCGACTTTCTTATAATGAAAGGACACAATGACTGGTCTCGCCCTGGTATCCTCAACTAAACAACAGACTTGGACCCCCGTGTTCCTTCCATGTTGATGCGGCACAGTTAACAGCCTTGGAATTAGATCCTCTGAGACTCTGGCCAGTGAAGTTCGTTCCTTGGAGTCAGCAAACAGGCCCTTTTTCCCAGGCAGAGACACAGTCTCCCCCAAAGAAAGACAGTCTCCCCTCTGGGTGCCTAAAATGTCACTGCGCAGTCCTTGATCAAGTCATTACAAAGTCAAACATTCCAATGTTGTGGAAGGATATGCACTTCCTTCCCCTAAGGTAATTCTATTCCCCGATGACCACTGTTTCTCGAGCAGCCTTCCAGACAGTCCCTAAATGTGGTTCCAGATGTGCGATTAAAGAGCACAACACACACACGCACACTCAAACACGCGCACGCACGCATGCACACATGCACACACGCACGCACGCCTACAGAGAGCAATACGACACAAACGGATCCCCAATGTGCTTTTACTTCTCAACCTTATCCGTGACATGTTTTTGTGTTATCACCCCAAGAGGAGAGAGCGGCCCTAGTTTGGATGTGGCATAGTTAATGCATCCATTTCCATCCTTGAAGTTTTGCCTACTTAGTTATTTTTACGATGACCATAAACACTTCTTGAAGCTTTGCTAACCAGTATCCCTCCCCCTTAACGAAAATGAACAAGCATTTTAAAGTGCTGAAAAGCCAAGCTGGCCCTTTGAGAACTGTTATTGTTGCATGGGGTGGGGGGGGCACTGAGTTATGGAATTGTCAATTGTTTCCTACGCAGGCAAAGCTGGACAACGAGTAAGGAAGACAAGGGAGAACCAGAGCTGCCCCTGTGGGTTTCTGAGGCTGTAATTCTTGACAGGAGTAGAAAGACCTGTCTTTCTCCCCAGGAGTGGCTGGCGGTGCTAGATTTTATTCATTTATTTACTCGATCATTTTATTGGGAGCTGCTCTTACGGATATCGTAACGTCCCATAGCTAAATCACATCCAGCAGTCTTGTACACTGGTTACCACAATCAGTTTCACATTCTCCTCTTCCTGATACTTCTTGATAGCCGCCCCTCTTTATCCCCTCCCCCCTTGAACCTTTATTATTGTTATATTATATCTATGATAATTTTATTGGGGACTCTTTTTAAAATTATTTTTAAATTTTTATTAATTTATTTATTTTGGGGGGACTCATAATCCATACATCAATTTTATCAAGTATATTTGTTTGTACATATGTTGCCATCATTATTTTCTAAACATTCACATTCTATTTGAGCCCTTGGTATCAGCTCCTCTTTTTACCCTCCCTCCCTCTCTCCCCACCTCGTGACCCCTTGATCAATTATAAATGGTTATTTTCATATCTTATACCCACCGCTTTCTCCCTTCCCCCACAGTTTCTTCTCCCCTCCTTTCCCCAGCTTCCCCTACCCTCCTGGTATCGCCACTCCCATTTCTGTTCCTGAGGGGTTTATGTGATCTGGATTCCTTGTGTCTTGAGCTCTTATCTGTACCTGTGTGCATGCTCCGGCCTAGCCTGCAGTGGAAGGCAGGACTGGGATCATGATAGCTGGGGGTGAGGAAACCTCAAGGAACCAGAGGAATATTGTGTTTCGTAGGTGCTATACTTCTTTTTATTTTTAAAACATTTTATTAGGGACTCATACTACTCTTATCACAATCCATACATACATCAATTGTATAAAGCACATCTGTACATTCTTTGCCCTCATCATTTTCAAAGCATGGTGCTATACTTCTGTAGTTAGACTTTGGAGTGACCCAGGAGGTGCGGTCATCACGGAGATCAGGAATGCTGGAGGAAGGGAAGATGGGCTTTCTACTCCAGTCATCAGCGAGCATATCGGAAACCCACAGGGGCATGAGATAAGGCAGCATTGACTCAAAGGCAGCGAGTTGGGCGTGTTTTTTGGAGGAAGGGAAGTGGAGGGGAAAGCGAAGGAGAGCGCCAGGTGTCTCCTAGACCCTCGCTTGCCCAGTGATTGCCTTTAATCACGGAATTTCATTGCATGGTTGTGGCGCAGCCTAGGGTGGCTAACTGAAAGGGTGTGGCTTGAACCCACGTGGCGGCTCCGTGGGAGAAAGCAGGGCCATCTGTTCCTGTGCAGGCTGCGGGCTAAGAAAGCCCCTGGGCAGTTCTACTCGGTCACGTGGGTTGCTGTGGGTCTGAATCAGCACAAGGGCACCCCAAAGCAAAAGACTCTCAGCAAGTCCTTGGATGGGGCAGCTGGAAAAGCCCCTGACTACGCGCCTCAAGGTGGGTGGTGAGAACCCACCCAGAGGAGCCTAGAACACAGCCAGGCAATCTACTCCCCACCCCCACCCCCACCCCCCATCCAAACCAGCTATTGAAAACATCATAGACTGAGCCCAGGTCTCCTCTGACTCACCAGACATCCCTGAAGTCAGTGTGGGCTCCAGGGAAACGGGTCTACCCTCTATGATGGCCCGTGGGACTCCGATGGGTGCCCTTCCGGAATGGCTGGGAAGGCTGAGCCTCCCTCTCCCTGCTTATCCTTTCCTTTTTGGGGGGCAGGAGGGTTACACATATTTTTAGCTCTTCATTATAAACTAGGTGGAGGTGTACGGAGCAGACGATCAGTTAGACATTTCATAACTCACACACCCTTTGTTTGTACAATTCAACGCCTGTGTCTCCACCCTCAAAGCACCGTCATTGACTTATTCTCATTCTCCCTCTCTTTGCTGTGCCTGTTCCTACTTCTTCCCTAACTCTCTGAACTTTGTCCTTGGGTAAACGCGGCCCTTGGGATCTCAAAGCGTTGATTATTCTACGTGTCGGGGGAGAAGGGTGGCTGCGGGGGCTTCCGTTTCCAACGGAGGGCCATAGTCTTGGTGGTGCCATCTGGATGACACTGACAGCTCTGATGCCTGGCCTCGTGGATGACTCTGAGCTCCGGGCCTCACTTTTCTCCCACTCTCTCCGGGGCCTTCTAATGTGATCCTTCTCGGAGCAATTCGTGGGAGCAGCCAGGCACCACCCAAGACCCATCTGCAAGGGTCCTTAGAACAGTGTTTGGTATGTCCCCTCAATGGATGCTCATTTTCAAATGACTTGTAAGAATAAGTTGCTCTCTGGATGTGTGTTATAGTCTGGGTGGACTCGAGAAACAAATTCATCGACACGCATACGTGTACAAGAAAGAGCTTTATATCAAAGAGTAATTAAGAAAACATCCCAGCCCAGTCCAGATTAAGTCCATAAGTCTGATGTTAGCCCATATATCCGATAACAATCTATAAATTCCTCTTCAGACTCGCTCAACACATGCAATGATGTAGAATGCAGGAAGATCACAGGCCAGTGGGTAGAAAGTCTTGTGGATCCAGTGGCAGTGGAAGCATCTCAGTGCTGGCGTGAATCTCCATGTGGCTCCTCCAGCTCCAGGGCTCTGACTCCATCATAGTAGCTTCATGTGGCTTGTCAATAGGAAGACAAAGCAGAGTGTCTCTCACCTCCAGGGAGGAAGACAGGAGTTCCCAGAATCCTCAGGAGAAGGCCATGCCCACACAGAGGACTCATTAGCTATCACCTGATTGACAGGCTAGACTTCACCTCTTCGGAAGTTGACAGGAGATTATGTAACTGCCCCAGGATGTTTCTGTGGTGGACTCTTGGATAGCAGAATGCACTTAAGTGTTGGAGTCCCAACCCCTGTCCTTGTGGATATGATTTCCGTTGGGAAGAGGAGCTCCTTTGTGATGTTCAGGTGTGTGGGAAGCCAGTCCCTTTCACCACAGAGAAGAAGCAGAGGAAGCGCCCGGAATATTGAAAGTAGCATGGACCGCCAACGTGCCCTACAGATCTGTCATGGAGGAAGCACAGTCAGAATGCTCCTTAGGAGCAAGGACGGCAAGACTTGGTCTCAGGTACTCTGAACACGTTGCCTGGAGAGATTAGGAATAGGGCATCCTGATTGGAGAAAGCAGAGGGGCAGTGAAAAAGAGGAAGGCTTTCGACAAGAGGGATGGATAGGGCAACTGCAACCTTGGGCTCAGACATAGCATCAGTTGTGAGGAGGGCCCTGGACCAGGAGCTCCTATGTTCTGTTGCACATGGGTAGGGTCGCTATGGGTCGCAACCAACTCGATGACACGTTCCCAGGGTGACAGGCACAAGGAAGCACAGAGGGGGAGACGGATAATCCGCCACTTGGAAATCATCAAGGAGATGAGGAACAGAAAGAAGCTGACAAGAGACAACAAGGCTCTCCCCGCAGAGAGCCCACAGAGAGAAAGCCTTTCCCAAGACCCAGCCCTGAATTTGATTCTGAGCCTCCTAAACTTTGAGAAACCAATGTCTGTTCCTGAAATCCCACACTTGTAGTCTTTCTGTGACAGCAGCTCTAGCGGACTAAGAGTCATAGCGATGTGATAGGCCAGAGGAGAACTTCCCCTGTGGGCTGCCGAGAATGTAACTCCTTCAGAGAGGTGCAAGCCTCTTCTTTCTCCGCAGGAATGTCTGGGGGATTCCAACTGGTGACCTTGTGGTTAGCAGCTGGCATGGATTCAGTGGCAATGTGCTTGGTCTGGTTTCTGCAGGAGAGTAAGCCAGCACGTTCCTTACATGAAAGGATGGTGAGACTTCATCCACATGCTTTGGACATGCTGATCAGGAGAGGCTAGTCCCTGGGAAAGGACATTGGCTTGGTAAAGCGGAGGGGTCGCACAGAAGGGGAAGGTCATCACCAAGGTGGCTTGGCATAGTGGCTGCAACAATGGACTCAAACATTACAAACACCCTGTGAGAATGGTGCAGGACCAGACAGTGTTTCATTCTATTGTGTAGGAGGGTCTCTATGAACCAGGGTCAGCTGGACAGCACCCAACAACCACAAGACAGGGGCTACTAACGGGGGTGCTAGAATGCGGGGGCTGCCTGCATTTCTCCCATGAGTTCTAAGGGAAAAGACGGCCTTCAGGCTTAGAGGTGGCAACAGCTGGAAGGGCAGTGGGGGGAACAGGGGCTAGTTGAAAAAATGTGCGTCCTGGAGCTCTGCTGGCCAAGGTTGGGGCCTCTGCTTTTCTAAACGCGCTGAACAAACCAACAACCAAGCTCACTGCTGTCACATGGATATGGACTCATAGTGAACTGGCCCTGGTGGATTACTGAGACTGGAACTCTTTACAGAAGCAGAAACTTGATCTTTCCCCAGGGGAGCTGCTGGCGGTTTCGAACGGCTGACCTTGTATTTTGCAGGCCAGTACATAACCCCTATGCCACCAGTGCTCCTAACATGTAGAGATTCAACCTTAAAGCAGCTTGCTGATAGCCTACAGATACCCTGATGTGAGCTCTGACCGAGTCAACCCACTGCTGGCCACTTGATTCTGACTCACAGTGACCCACAGCATCAGGGAAATTCTGTGCTGAAGAGACTGGCACCCAGCCCACGCACACCACTGGGGCACCAGTGAAACGCAGAGGTACTGTCTTTATTTCCCCGAACCCCCTTCTCTGGGTCTCTCGCTGGCAAGAACTGCTCCCGGAGCTATCGTGCCGCAGGCTGACTTGTGCCAGTCAGAGCTACTTTTGCCGCATCCTCACCCACACAGTTGGGCAGAATTGGGAAGGGTGCCCGGGACAGTGGCTAGCCCAGGGTGCAGCTCCGGCAGCTCCAGCGAGAAGCTGCTTTTGTGAAGTCTTACCTCCACCAGGTCCAGGAGCTGCGTCCCAGGAGCCCGGCTCACTGACAAGTCTGCGCCCTACCCCACCCCACCAACAGCGAGCCACCCTGAAGACAAGGTCAAGCATCGGAAATGACAGCCCATCCTGATGGGCCGCATGTTGCCATCGGTGGCCAGGGAGGACTTGGGGCATCAGAGGGAACTTTGAGACCCCGGCCACTGTGCGTCTTTCTTATTTTTATTAGGGTATTGTTTACACACTGTGAATGCCTGTCCTTTCCATGATTATATTGCTAGGGCTTCTGACAAGTAGATTCATGTAACCACAACCACAGTCAAGATAGATAACATAGCTGAGGCCCTCAAGACGTCCGTGCGCCTTTGTAGTCAACCCCTCCTCCCGAGACCACATCCTGGCCACCGCAGAACTCTTCTCCATCCTTCTCCTTAGTTCACATTGCGGTACCGACAGACCCTGGGCCCACCTCCCGGGCGAGGGTGGTTCAGTGGTGGAAGTCTCACATTCCAAGCAGGGAGACAGGGTTCGATTCCTGGCCAATGCACCTCTGGTTCAGCCTCCACACATCTGGCCTGGGAGCTTCACATGTTCTGTTGTCAAACAGGCTTCGGCCGAGCTTCTAGGAGACGGCAGACTAGGAAGAGAGGGCTGGCGAGCTACTCCGGAACAACAGCCGATGGGAACCCTAGGGAGCGCGGTAGTTCGACCCTGTTTCTAAGCGTCTTTCTTTTTCTTTTTAAAAAAATCATTTTATTGGGGGCTCATACAGCTTTTAAAATTTTTATTTTTACAAGGCCATTGAAACCTTTATGAAACAAAAATATCAAAATGTGAAGCTGTTGTTTCTCAATGTATCCTCTGCCCGAAGATGGTATTTCTTTTTTAAAAACCGCTTTCTTGGAGCCTCATGCAACTCTTATCACAATCCATCCATCCATCCATCCATCCATCCATCCATCCATCCATCCATCCATCCATCCATCGTGTCAAGCACATTTGTACATTTGTTGCCATCATCCACCAGCCGCTCCTAGAAAGATGTAGCGTTCTACTCCCATAGAGAGTTACAGTCTTGGAAATCCACCGGGGCAGTTCTTTCCTGTGATGGCAGTGAGTTTAGTTTGGGTTGGTTCTTTTGGCCAAGGAGCCCCAGGGATGTAGTGGATTAGGCATTGGACTGCTAACTACAAGGTTGGAGGTTCAGCTCCACCAGCTGCTCTGCTGGAGAAAGATGAAACTGGGCCCAGAAACTCAAGAGAACAGTTCTACCCTGTCCTTTAGACAGAAATCTTGCATGAGCTCTTCCAAGGTCTCCTGGGTTTGTTCTCTCCTGCTTCAAATATGCCTCATTCTTTAAGCCAGGAGACCTGTAAGGAAAACTGATCCATCCCTGCTGTCAAGGTCACACACCCCTATTTGCATCGCCTCACCCAATCATTTGGTGGGATTGCAGAGGAGGCCGGGAGACAGCGAATCCTCTTGTCGATTCCTTCTCTGCTTCTTGGATTTTCTCTTCTCCTCTGTTCCAGACAAGTCAAGACTGGCAGTTGTAACACGTGTTTAAGACTCCAGAGGCTGCTCACCATGCGAGGCTGTAGAACACACGTTTCATGGACTACACATGCTAATTAGTCTTCAAGCGAAGGAAAGGTACCCTGGGAGCAGATTGGTTATGTCTGTGAAGTTTCAGCATACGCAGCAGCCCCTGATTGCTTCCTTATGTGTATGTTTTATATGAGGGGGCTTCAAAGAGTTCATGGAAACACTCCATTATTTTTTTAATTCCATTCTCCATGAACCTCTTAACCCCCCCCTCATATTTCTATAAAACAAAAAACCAAACTCCCTGCCTTTGAGTTGCGACCGACTCATAGTGATCCTATAGGACAGGGTCGGACTGTCCCTGTGAGTTTCCGAGACTGTGTTTCTTGATGGGAGGGAGTAGAAAGCCCTGAGGAGCAGTGGGTGGTTTTGAACTGCTGACCTTGCAGTTAGCAGCCAAATGGGTAACTGCGAAATCACCAGGGCTCCTTATATTTTATATATAACATAAATATCTTATATATAAAATAAATGTCATATACATGTACATGTGCACATACACATACGTTTTTAAATAAATAGATAAAACTTTTTTTACTCTCTCTCTCTCATTCCTTGATCATCAGACCAAGGAACACCTCCATTTGCAAGCTACATTACAAAAAAAAAAAAAGAAAGAAAAAAACCCAACTTTTTTTGTAGATAAAGGTTCATTTGTTTTTATTTTTTTAAATCCTTTTCTTAGGGGCTCATACAACCCTTATCACAATCCACGCATACATCAATTGTGTAAAGCACATCTGTACATTCATTGCCCTCATCATTCTCAAAACATTTGCTCTCCACTTAAGCCCCTGGCATCAGCTCCTCATTTTCCCCCTCCCTCCCCACTCCCACTCCCTCATGAGCCCTTGATAATTTATAAATTATTATTTTGTCATATCTTGCCCTGTCCAATGTCTCCCTTCACCCATTTTTCTGTTGTCTGTCCCCCAGGGAGGAGGTCACATGTAGATCCTTGTAATCAGTTCCCTCTTTCCAACCCACTCTTCCTCTACTCCCCAATATCTCCACTCACACCCCTGGTCCTGAAGGTATCATCTGCCCTGGATTTCCTGTGCCTCCAGCTCCTATCTGTACCAGTGTACAACCTCTGCTCTGTCCAGACTTGCAAGGTAGAATTCGGATCATGATAGTGGGGGGGAGGAGGGGAGGAAGCATTTAAGAACTAGAGGAAAGCTGTATTCTTTCAGTGCTACATCGCACCCTGACTGACTCATCTCCTCCCCTAGACCCCTCTGCAAGAGGATCTCCAGTGGCCAACAAATGGACTTTGGGTTTCCACTCTGCACTGCTCCCCTCATTCACTATGGTAATTTTTTTTCTGATGATGCTTATACCTGATCCCTTTGACACCTCATGATCGCACAGGCTGGTGTGCTTCTTCCATGTGGGCTTTGTTGCTTCTGAGCTAGATGGCTGCTTGTCTACCTTCAAACTTTTAAGACCCCAGACACTATACCTTTTGCTTGCCGGGCACCATCAACTTTCTTCACCACATTTGCTTATTCACCCGCTTTGTCTTCAGTGGTTGTGTCGGGAAGGTGAGCATCATGGAATGCCAATTTAAAAGAAAAAATATTCTTGCATTGAGGGAGTACTTGAGTAGAGACCCAATGTCCTTCTGCTACCTTAATACTAAACCTATAAATATAGGCACATAGATCTATTTCCCCATCCTCATATATAAATATTTATGCATATGTACATATCTTTATCTAGACCTCTATAAATGCCCTTTGCTTCCCAGCTCTTTCGTCTATTTTCCTTGACTTTCCTCCTGTCCCACTATCATGCTCAGTCCCCACCTGGGTTTCAGCAATACCTCTTTGTTACATTATCCTTGATCATACCCTACCAGGCCTCCCACACCCACCTCACCACCAATTTGGATCACTTATTGTTTCCTTGTCCTGGGTTTGTTCACACCACTTCCTTCGCCCCCACACTCCCCCTCTTCCATGTCCCCCCAGAACTCTCGGTCCCGTTGTTTTAATAAAACTTTTTACATGTGAAAAAACCTGCAGTCCTTTCTAATAATGCATTGTTTCGTGTGCTCTTGACCATCGAGCATTCTGAAAAGCCTTGTCTTGGGAAAAGCGACTTCATCAGCTTTGCAGTGCCCTTGGTGCCAAAAGCTCCCTGCCAGACTGAGAAATGCCTGCTTTCATCTGTTTACTGTTCCCCTGAATGAGGCTCTTTGGCAGAAGACCCGAGACATCTCGTATCTCACAGGGTATGAACACTTCAGAGGCAGGAGCCTTGGAAACGGAAAAGGAGGCCTGGACTTCCTGAGTCCAGAGGGATGTGTCCAAAGACGTCCTCAGTGCTGCAGATGCACCCAGCTCGGCTCCAGCAGACCATCCCCAGTAAGTGCGCTCCATGCCCATGGATTGAATTGTGTCCCTCATGGAAGGACGCTGAGAACGATTCGAAGCTCAGGGGAAGACGAGCTTAGTTGTGCCTTTTTGTTTGACTCCCCTACATTTTATTTTATTTTTGTGTGGATAGTAGACACAGAAGAACCTACGACCCTAACAGTTTCTTTCTTTCTTTCTCTTTCTCTCTCTCTCTTTCTTTCTTCCCTTTTCTCAGTGAGGTAGTGAGTTTATTGTGCCAACCTGGCCGATAAACACATGTGGGTAAATTGAAGGGCGGAGGGATAAATGGCTCGGTGAGTCTTGCCTTTCTAGTTCTCGGGTCTTTTGCTTTGTGATGGTCAGATCAGGGTGCAGCTGCCTTAGCCAGTTCCCTACTTCAGCTGGCAAGGCTCACTCCTTGCAAGACATCCCGAGGAGAAGCCACATGGATCTATCCCGATGCAGCCCTGGGTGCTGGAGCAGCCGTGTGGAGAATTCTGCCAACACTTACACGTTCACTGACTCGGCTTTCCTCCTGCAGTCGGCATCATAGATTGTCTTTTGTGAGATGGAGGAGGATTTTGTGGATTGGTGTTGGCCATATGGGTCCATGTTGGACTTTGGGGCTTGGGCAGCATTAGGTTGGGATGTTTTCATGATGTGCACTTAACCTTTATATAAAACTCTCTCTTATACACGAGTTTCTGTGGATTTGTTTCTCTAAAGTACCCAGACTCACACACTGAACTACCAGCTTCCACACAGACACTCGTGACCTGGATTTCATTTTTCAAGCGAGTTTGTCTGAATGGGGGCGGGACGTGCGCCAGGAAGGAGGGTGCTGAGGCTGCTCCCCGTGAAGAATGCAGTCGCCGCTCTCTCTGAATTGTGTCTGTCACTGCCAGCAGTCGCAAAAGACATACAATCGACAAAACAACCACAGATAAGGTGTTGAAATGCTGACCTCTGCAACTGGGGCTGCCACCCTGTTTGTTTGGAAACAGTCTTTGAAGATGTCCGCAGTGAGGTGACTGTGAGTCATATTGGCGTTAGGTGGGTGCTCCTCTTATTTGAGTGGCGTCCTGTAGAGAGAGGCGTCCTCACAGAGAGACAGAGATAGAGAAAGGGCTCATGTAACCACGGAGGCAAAGGTCAGGGAATGCCAAGGATTGCTGGGAGTTGCCAGAAGCCGGGGGAGGGGGTGTGGTCATGTCACAGCTCTCAAGCCCTCAGAAGGAAACAGCATGGCCAACAAGTACCCTGATTTGCACTTTGACCCACCAGAACTTGTTCTGGAAAGCCACTCTCCTTGTGGGATTTTGTTAAGGCAGCTCCAGATAAAGACAGACCGTCCTCCTGGGATCTCCTGTGAAGCAGCCAGCCAGCTGTGGGGAGAATACACGCATGGCCATTGAGCCCATTCATCTTTCCCCGGAGGAGACTTTGGTGGTTTTGAACGGCTGACCTCGCTGTTAGCTGCCCAACTTGTAACGGCGACACCCCCAGAGTGCCTTCAGCAGGTCACAGCCTGGGTACAATTAAGGGAGGCTTTATTCAGGGTGTGGGGGACTCTTTGTATAAATTGACAGAGTGTAGAGGCTAGTTGGATCCTGCATCTGGTTTGTCAGCCTCCTGTTAAACTCCTGCGGATCCCAGGAGCCATCATCAGATGCTGCCCTTGGCTTTAGTTGGCCCATCTTGGATCCATTCAGCTTGGCATCCACCAGTCTGAGGCCTTCTTGCTTCTACAACAAGGGTCGTCGCTTTTGCTCCTCTGGGGATCCCAGTGTAGCACAACAACGCTGGGTGAGTTCTGTCAGAACGGATCTGATCTGCCACTGCATTTCAGGACTCACTCTGGAGTTGAGCTTGCACATTCTTCAATGGCTCCTGTGTGAGTCTGTGTTATTATTTTTTTGCACTAGTTTTTGTCTCTTTATGAGGGCTGTGCCATATCAAATTCCATGAAGGAACCTGTGATCCTGGGAGGCCAGCTTGGCTCCTTCCGCAGCCGAGGAAGGAAAGCAATACCTGCTCTCCTCAAGAAGCAAGAGTCAGAGACATGTAACTACTCGGCATGTCCAAGTGAGCTGCTGATGGCAGGTTGAAACACATGCCACAAGTGCCCAGAGCACAGTCGGTATACGAATTATCTCCTACCGTGTCAGAAATGACGCCAAAACCTAGTAGCTTAAAACAACAACACTCACTTTTTCTCTTTCTCAGCTTCTGTGGGTTAGGAATTCAGGCAGAGCACAGTGGGGATAATTTATCCCCCCAACAGACGGTGTGTGGGGCTTCAACTGGGAGACTTGAAGGCTGAGTCACCTGGCAGCTTGTTCATTCACCCGGCTGGGAGTTCACTCAAGCGATGCTGACTGCTGGCAGGGGTCCAGCGATGCTAGTTAGAACATCTCGGCTAGGTCTCCATGGAGCCTGGGCTTCCTCACAACAGGGAGGTTGGGTCTGAAGGATCATCATCCTGAGAGAGAGACAGAGACAGGCAGGTGGAAGCTGTAGACTGTTGTCCACTTCACCTGAGAAGCCACATAGTATCACTATTGGTGTGCTCACACACTCCCACTCTGATCCGAGGGTCAGGGAATGGTGTCTCATCTAAGAGGAAGCAATGTCAAGTCTATTGCAGGAAGTGCCTGTGAGATGAAGCACGTGTAGGGCCGTGGCGGTCTCTGTGAACTTTGAGTTGCCACAGATGCTATGCAACAAATACTTTTTGAGTACAGGTCATCATGTTAAATCGGAATCCTTAATATCCGTCCTTGAAGAAGTTAAAATCTAGGGGAAAGGAATCAAACACAGAATCATGGAACTCTTGGACGACACATAAGACCAACTACTCAAGTGCATCATGGTTGCTGTTCGCATGTTAACAATGGTTTGAGAATGATGAGGGCAACGGATGTACAAATGTGCTTTATACAATTGATGTATGTGTGGATTATGATGAGTTGTATGAGCCCCCAATAAAATGATTACAACAAAACAAAACAAAAACAATGGTATCCAGCAGGAGCCCAGACGGCCAAGGATGTGTCCACCCAGGGAGATATACCTTTGCTAACTCTCACTGCTGTGGCTCATCGGTCTATGGCCCTGCAGATGCATTTGGGGATGTAGTTTGTCACAGAAGCCAAATAGATTTGGTTTCAAGTCCCAACGGAGCACCTGGCCAGTTATGTGGTCTTGTACAAGTCAACCACCTCCTCTCCTCGGCACTCCACGTGGCCGCTCCCTAAAGAGCAGACCGGTCAACAAAAGTCAGCGCAATGCGAATGTGGAGCATGAGCGCGTCAGATCACAACGTGGAGGGCGATGGCATCACAACGCAGCTCCGTGTGACATCATTATGCAGCTGCCAATCAGCTGAGAATCATGGCCCAGGAGACTTGACCCACGGCTCTCACCACCACAGCCAGCACTAACCTTGCCCCACACCTCGGTGTTTGTTACTTTAAGGCATACATTGTTAAGGTGGAAAACGGTTGATGAGAAAATTTTCCACCATTGTTATCACTGTGAAATATTGGATAACAAGCTAGCTGATCAGCGAGGAGAGGGTGGAATCAGGCCAAACTCCTGTTCGTTGTTATAAAATGGGGAAATTGACCCTACAGAGAAAAGGCATCCAAATATTTGGCCAAAAGAAAACAGAGAATGACTGCCCATCTTTTAGCACCCTGTGGGACCATTCTCTAAGCCAGTGGTTCTCAACTTTCTTCATGCCATGATGCTTTTGTGCAGTTCCTCATGTTGTGGGGACCCCCAACCATAACATTATTTTTGTTGCTTCTTCATCACTGTTATTTTGCTACTGTTATGAATCTGGTGATCCCTGTGAAAGGGTCATTCAACCCCCAAAGGGGTTGTGACCCACAGGTTGAGAACCGCTGATGGAATCCAAGGATCATTTCATTGTCTAGGATAAGTGCTTTTGTTCATTTGGCCATTTAATAATTATTAGGGTGGAGATTCCGTGAAGTTAAATATTCAACTATGAGGTAAGGAGAAGAATCCAGCTGCTCACCAGCCCAAGGCCTGGTGCCACCGGGCAGAGGTCAGGCATGTCTCCACTGTCCGACTCTGATCTTTCCTTCTCCAACTGCCTCTTTGTCCCCCAAAGTCAACAGATATTTATTTTATTTTTAAATTGTAAATTAGGCACAGGGTTACATTTTGGAACATCCACTTTGTGACCAACCCTCTGAAAGGCCAATCAGCACCTGCCAACGTGGATCCTTCACTGGCTCTTTGAGCGCTCTTCTCCCTCTTGTGGGTGTCTTTCGTTTCTTGCACCCAAGTCCCAGGCCCCTACTTTCTCTTCCCTTCCCTGCCCTCCTGCCCCTGGCAGTCTCCAGGGTCTGTTCCTTCGGTACGAATGTCTTTCTCTTGTGTTTTTTAAAAAAACTATCTGGGCCACTGAGAATAGTGGTCTCATATGATAGTTCTCCTTTTGTGATTGAATAATTTCACTCAGCATGATGTTCTTTCCAGGTCCATCCATGTCATGAGGTGTTTTGCTCTGTGGTTTCATCATTAAAAGGATATTTTTCAAGTTTACCGAAGCGCAGTATTCCATGGTGTGTACGTACCAGAGTTTCCTTACCCATGCTTCTACTGATGGGCATGCAGGTGGTTTCCAACTTGTTGCCACTGTGAACAGTGCTGAGACACACTCGGGGGTGCCTGTGTCTGTTCGTGTCCCGACGCTTGCCTCTACAACAATCCCAGCCGGAGGACTGTCGGGGTGTGTGGAATTTCTAGTCCCACTTGTTTGAGGTGGCACCATATTGCTTTCCACAGCGGTTGTGCATCAACGAACATTTCAAAGGAGAATGGTTTGAATCCCTTGAGGATGCCAGACACACACATGACTACCCTGATGGGCTATCAATCCGAGGCCACAGAATAATTCACAGAAAGAGGGAAGAGATGGACACACTGCCTTCAGAGTGCATAGACCTGGTTGGAGGATATGTTAGGAAGCAGTCACTTCACAGGTGGATATTTTTTGTCCTAAAGGGTTCTATGATTTGAGGGAAATACTTTCTGACTTACCCTGGTCTGTTCGTTGTATAGTTGTATGACAATCGGGCCTTTAGCTTTTTGGAAAATGTTACTTTGGTAACTCAAGGTCCTAGGCCCAGTTGGGGAGGGGGCAGAACTTGGGGAAAGAGACCATAAAGATGGTATAGAGAAGACAATATAGAAAAGCCTCCTAGGGGATCAGTTATCAGGCATCAAAGAACAAAAATTCATATCATTGTGCGCTCACCTCCCTGATACGATCACTGAAGACAAATGGGTGCATAAGCAAATGTGGCGAAGAAAGCTGATGGTGTCCGGCTATCAAAAGAGACAGCGTCTGGGGTCTTAAAGGTTTGAAGGTGAACAAGCGGCTGTCTAGCTCAGAAGCAACAAAGCTCACATGGAAGAAGCACACCAGCCTGTTCAATCAAGAGGTGTTGAAGGGATCAGGTATCAGACATCATCAGAACAAAAAATCATATCATAGTGAATGAGGTAGGGAATGTGCAGTGGAGACCCAAGCCCATTTGTAGGTCACTGGACATCCCCTTACAGAAGGGTGTCGGGGAGGAGACGAGCCAGTCAGGGTGCGATGTAGCAACGATGAAACATACACCTTTCCTCTAGTGCCTAAATGCTTTCTCCTTCCCCACTATCATGATCCCAATTCTATCTTACAAATATGGCTGCACCAGATTGTGTACACTGGTACAGATAGGAACTGGAGACACAGGGAATCCAGGGTGGATGATCCCTTCAGGACCTGTGGTGAGGGTGGCGATACTGGGAGGCTGGAGGGACGGTGGGTTGGAAAGGGGCAACTGATTACAAGGATCTACATGAGACCTCCTCCCTGGGGGATGTACAACAGAGAAATGGGTGAAGGGAGACATTGGACAGGGCAAAATATGACAAAATAATAATTTATAAATTATCAAGGGTTCATGAGGAAGAGGGGAGTGGGGAGGGAGGGGAAAATGAGGAGCTGATGCCAGGGGCTTAGGTGGAGAGCAAATATTTTGAGAATGATGAGGGCAATAAATGTACAGATATGCTTTACACAATTGATGTATATATGGGTTGTGATAAGAGTTGTATGAGCCCCTAATAAAACAATTAAAAAATAGGAAAGAAAGAAAAACCTCCTAGGAATGATCTTGGTGGGTGGGGCTGGTTCAACTGGGTGGGGGGCGAGACTTCTGTGGGCTGTGGTGCATGTCATGCCTGCAGAGAAGTGGGGGAGACAGTTGAGAAAACCAGAAAGCACACTACACATCTTAGTTTGCAAGCAGCCACATGAAGGATGGTGGATAACCTCCGAACCTCATCAGGTGCCAAGGTTCAAATCATAAGCCTGCTGCTGTGAATGCTTTGAGATTTGGTTTTGTTTGCTGTGGGGCTTTTTCAGCCTGGAGGAAATCCAGAGGTGGGGCTATTTCGTTTCCAGTTCATTCTTGCTTGGCTCTTCCTGGGTGGTCAGGCAGAGGCTGACTTTAGAAAGGAAAGCTAGGTCCCAGAGGTTTTAGTTTACTGCGGGGTGTGGGGGGGGGGCTGCTGCACTGCCTGGGGTGGGGGGCGGGACAGCCCACGGTACAGGGGTAGGGGTGGCAGGCTCAGGTTTCCAGCGGGGTTGGTGACCTATAGCAAAGCAAGTCTTTTCCTGGTTGGTTCTGTAGAATTCATGAATTTTTAATTTTGAGTCAGTGATTTAAAGAATGCTCCAAATGTTGCACTTGGAAGTGGCCGAGCGAACTGAGTTTGAAAACAAGGCTTTGATTGCCCCTCTCCTCTCGGTGCGGCTGGCTGCCGTGAGGTCTGTATGCTTTTTAAAATGCCTGGTTTACAAAGATGGCGGGCCTCGTCCAAGAGACAGGTGCCCATCCAAATACTCCTCCGTCTCACAGGGGGCCTTGGAGAGCGTTCTTGTCCAATTCTGACCCAGGAGCCCAGGTGACGCTGTCCTAGCTAAGCGCTTGGCTGCGGAAGGGAAGGTTTGCAGTTCTAAGCCACCAGCGGCTCCCCCAGGAGACGAGACTTGCCCATCTGCTTACATAAGGGTTGTTGTTAGGATCCCCTGAGTTGATTCTGACCCACCACAACCTTACATACAACAGACGAAAACACTGCCGGGTCCTGCGCCATCCTCCCAATTGCTCCCATGCTTGAGTCCACTGTTGCAGCCACGGTGGATGTCAATGCGTCTCCTGCTGGGTCTTCCTCTCATTCGCTGCCCCCCACTTTCCCAAGCACGAGGTCCTTCCCCAGGGACTGGTCTCTCCTGATCACATGCCCGAAGTCAGTGAGATGAAGTCCCATCTCCAGGCCTCTAAGGATGACCACCTAGTAATCTGTGGGAGCCGTGCCACACTGTCGTGTGAGGTCACTCTGAGTTGATATCCACTCATTGGCACCTAGCAACGGCCACGATAGCAACCAACAAATTCTCATTCGGACTTCTGCCCATTTTCACCACGAGCAATGAGCTTGTGGTCGGTGGCTCCACACGGGATTTTAATTTGCCCTAAATCAAACCTCCACGTTGTACGTGTGTCTTTGGGGCAGTTGTTCTCGTGGTCTTCCTAGCAGACCCAGCTCATGCCCCAGGAGGTTGACAGGTGACGAAGACAGCTCGGTCCGATGATTTTGTTTCTCCTGGGAATTTGGAAAAAAATCATCTGATGATGAGACCTCCATTAGAAGCCTCTGTCCCTGAGGTCCCTCCACCTGGCCTGGCTGCTGCTTCCAATTCAGAGAGCTTCCAAGTCGCATTCAAATAACGTCCTTGGAGAAGAGTTGGGCATGGGCTCGGTCTATTTCTATTGCTTTCTATCAAAGAACATTGACTGAAAAACTATCCATAGACTGATGGTTGAAGGTCTTCGTGAATTTAGCAGCATCATGAAACTCATTCCCCCCAAAACTGATCTCTCTTATGATGGCTTCTCTCTCCCGGCACAGCCCTGCGGGCTCTTCTGAAGCCTGACATCTGAAGACTCACACCACGCGTTTAAGACTGTGGCCTGGGTCTCCTTTCCGAGACACCACATCTAAGGGCACATTTTGCTTCCTTTCTGAGAACAGAGCTCTTTAATGACAAGAACATGCTCTATGGCTGGGGGAGCCAACCATAGATCCCGATCAGGAAAGACACCAGAACCTTAAGGACTGGCAGTGATCCACTTCTCCAATCTCCAGAGAGTTGAAGGGTCGACCCCAGCGCAGGTGTCATGTCCCAGCAGCGATGAGGTTGGTTCAAGAAGTGTGGCTACTACCATTCCAGTCATAGGCATATGGGCCTATTCCAAACACCGCATCGTTCACCAGGTCTCTGCAGTCAGTGAGCGACTGCAGACAAGCTCTGATCTCAGTCAGGCCTTGGCCTGGTCTCCTATGAAGTGGTCCGTACAAGACAGTGACTCCCAAGAGGGTCTGCTGTCAGTCAGTTAAAGGCAGAATGGTTCATTCAGAAGGTTATGGCCAATTATTTTGAGGGGACCCATGTTGGGCTGGGTTAACTAGAGAAACAAATCCAGGGCTATTCATCTATGTGTAGGAAAGAGCTTGATATGGAAGAGTAATTGCATGTTGAGAAAACACCCCAGCCCAGTCTAGATCAAGTCCATTAGCATATGAGCCCCTAGGTCCCATACTGCTCCATAAATTCCTCTTCAGACCCACGCAGTCACAGGTGATAATATGAAATGCAGGAAGACGACAGGCCAGTGGGTGTAAATGCCTGTGGATCCAGTGGCAGTAGGAGCCTCTCCAGGGCTCTCGCGGGTCTCTGTGTGGCTCCACATAGCTTGTCAACAGGAAGGAGAAAGCAAAGAGTGCGGGGCCCACTTCCAGGGAGAAAGAGAGGACGTTCCCAGAATCCTAATGGGAAGGCCACACCCACAAGGAGGCATCATCAGGCTGTGACCTGATTGACAGGCTAGACTCCACCCCTTCACTCTGAATGCCCTCAAGTTGACACGAGATTATGTAACTATCACAGAACCCAAATGGGTCCTCTTGATAGGATTTCTTGAAAGACACAGGCGGATACCAGAGGTTTGTTGTTGCTGGGTGCCATTGAGTCTCTGCAGACTCCTAGCAACCCCTATGGACAACAGAAGGAAGCCCCCCAGTCCTGTGCCTGCCTCACAATCGTCCTAGGTTCGAGCCCATTGTGCCGCCACTGTGTCCATCCATCTTGTCAAGGGTCTTCCTCTTTCCGCTGCCCCTCTGCTTCACTGAGCATGCTGTCCTTCTCCAGGGACTGGTCTCTCCTGACAACACGTCCAAAGTAGACGGGATGCAGGCTCGTCATTCTTGCCTCTCAGCAGCAATCTGGCCATACTTCTTCTGAGACAGCTTTGTGTGACCTCTTGGCAGTCTGTGGTTCTTTTATATTGTTCGCCCGAGCCATAATTCACATGCATCCATTCTTCGGTCTTCCTTATTCAAGGTCCAGTGGTTTTTTAGGAAGAATTTTCTTTTTCTTTTTTTAGGAAGAATTTTCTAAGAAAATGGAAAACAGCTTGGGTGAGAAAACAGGGCAGGAAATTTACACCAAGGAAGTTTTCCCATCATGCCGATGCACCTGTTCATCCTTCGAGGGTAGCAAGAGCTATCCTTGCGGAGTTTTGTTGGGAATTCTTACCCCGTCCACCCTCCAGCCCTGACCTGGTCCCTTCAGGCTTCTTTTCTGTTTCCAGAACTCACATGGCTCAAAAGCCCTTTCAAAGGAACGCTAGGAGTATCCCAGTTTGCAGAGGATGCCCAAACGTCCATTCTGCTTTGTGCAAATCCAGGATTGTAGAATTTGTTAGGGAAGGGTCAGAGAGACGGAAACACCACCTTCAGAAATGCACAGACCAGATGGAGGATATGTTGCGAAACAAGAACTTCATACTTTGACCTTTCTGCTTCATAAAGGAGAAAGGTGAGGTTGTCTGGTCCAGTAAAGCTTTGCAGCTTCAGAAACCCTAGATGGCAGTGAGTCTGTTCTTCATTTCTTTTAAAAAAAAATTGTTTTATTAGGGGCTCATACAATTCTTATCACAATCCATCCGTCAATTGTGTAAAGCACAGCTGTACGTTCATTGCCCTCATCATTCTCAAACATTTGCTCTCCACTAAAGCCCTTGGCATCAGGTCTTCATTTTTTCCCCTCCCTCCCCACTCCCACTCCCTTATTAGTCCTTGATAATTTATAAATTATTATGTTGTCATATCTTTTCCTGTCTGACATCTCCCTTCACCTGCTTTTCTGTTGTCTGTCCCCCAGGGAGGAGGTCACATGTAGATCCTTGTAATCGGTTCCCTCTTTCCAACCCACTCTCCCTCCACCCTCCCAGTATCGCCACTCACACCACTGGTCCTGAAGGGATCCGCCCTGGATTCCCTGTGTTTCCAGTTCCTATCTGCACCAGTGTACATCCCCTGGTCCAGCCAGACTTGCAAGGTAGAATTCGGATTATGATAGTGGGGGAGGAAGCATTTAGGAACTAGAGGAAAGTTGCATTTTTCATCTGTGCTACATCGCATCTTGACTGGCTTGTTCAGTTTGTTCTTCTTTTAAAAAAAATTTCAAATTGAGTGAGGGGGTTATATTTCAGACCAGCAACCCGGCATTCTACAGTTCAAATCACTCAGCAACTCACCCCTACCTGTCACCCCTCTTGCCTGTGAACCTTACCTTCCTGTCCCCATTTGGTCACCTCCAAAGCTGGCTCCCTTTGCTCTGTAAGTCTTTGTCTGGGTTTTTATTCTTATAGTAGCCTTATTGACTAACCACTCAGTATTGGGATTTCCACGTCCACCCGTGTGAAGACATGCTTCGTGGTCTCCTCATTGTTTTTCAGTGATGCAGAGTATTCCGTTGTGCGTATTGTCACATTCAATGGAAGCTTCTCTATCTCTTCTTCTGCGGATGCGCCCCTGGGCTCTTTCCAACTTCTCGCTTTTGTGAACAGTGCTGCAATGCACAGGAGAGTGCTCCTGTTGTTGGTGCTGCCTCTCTTACCTCTTTAGGCTGTAAGCCCAGCAGAGGGTATTGCTGGATGGTGTGGGATTTCTATTCCCAGTTGTTTGAGGCGGTGCCAGAGCACTTTCCACAGTAGTTGTGCGTTGGTTTGTTCTTTAACTCAACAAAGACACTTGAAGGACACCATCCCACATGCGTACATGTCAATGTACAAGAGCCAGATGTAAAGCGTTATTGGTTAAGTTTTGCTTATAAGAGAAAAATATCGGAAACTACGTGGTGTCCAGAAACATCACTGTATTCTCTCTATCCAATGGTACACCATGCAGCTGTCAAAAAACAAGAGGGCATTCTTTCAGATTGATTTGGAATGGTCTCTCAGACATCATAGTGTTTTGTTTTTAAACAAACAACCCAGTCATGTGTAGGAAGTGATTCTCTACTTCAAATGCACATTAGAATCATCTGGAACATTAAAAAATATATATATCCTGATGTTTGGATTCAGTTCCAGAAAAAAAAAAAAGACATTTCATTTTCTGGAAAGTTCTCCCAGATGATTTTAATTTGCAGTCAGAATTGAGGAAAGCTGGGATATAGTCTGCTTTCCTTTGCCTTAAAAGAAAAATAAGAAAGGAAAGCATATGTCTTTCCTTTTATAAGCAGAGATTTTCCTTAGAAGGACAACCAAGCAAATAACTTACGTGGGAAACTAGAAAGAATTTCTGTAGCCCTTTGGAGCCGTTTGAATTTTGATCTCATGGACACATGGCCTTTTCATAATATATACAAATGCAATTCTCCTTTAAAAGGAACCAGTGGTTGTGGGGGGGGGGGGAAGGAACCAGTGGAAAACCACTGAACAGAGGATCTGCCTTCTTCCGTTGGTCCACCCTCAGAGGTGGGTGCTGGAGTCCTGGAGGAGGATGCATGATGGGGGCACCGGGGAAAGGGGCTGTACAGTTTGCTTTGAGACAAGCTCATCCTGTTTTGCTTAGCTTCGAAATGGAGTTACGTCATTCTGACTGGGAGAGGCAAGGGAGTCAAGAGATCAGATCAACGGTTGAAAGTCCATCTGTTGAGTAAATCTCCTACACAAGCCTCTTTAAAGTGTTACTTTGAGGACGAAGGTGTGCCCGAGCCAAGCCATGGCGTTTTCAGTTATGAAGAATGAAGAAGAATCGATGTGCTTGAATGATGGTGCTGGCAAAGAATATTGTCAGTACCATGGACGGCCAAGAGAACAGACAAATCTGCCTTAGAAGACGTACAGCCAGAATGCTCCTTGGAGGCGAGGGTGGGAGACTTTGGCTCACATCCTTTGGGCAGGTTATCAGGAGAGACCAGCCTCTGGGAAAGGATGCCATGCTGGGTACACAGAAGGGCAGACCCTCAGCCAGACAGTTGACAGTGCTACAGCAGCAGGCTGGGAACAGAAGACCCCTTAGGAGGACGGGGCCCCAGGACGGGGCAGTGTTTCATTCCGCTGTACTCGATGGCACCTAACAACAGAGATGTGTAATGATATTTTGCTTCTTAATTTCTTGGGATTCCCTGCATCTCATGAAAATGCAAACGTGCAAATTTCATGGAGGGGGAATTTCAGCATGCTGATACCAGGCATTTTCTTTAGAAGGCAGGTTCCCGGGGGTGGGTGCCTGTGGGAAGGGAGATGCCAAAAATAGGCAAGGGCACAGGATGTTACTTCTGCCTAAAAATATCTCTGGAACTCATCAATTAGACTCGCACATGCTGACAGGCTCTCGACATGCATAAATATGAATTAGCTGCAGCTGATTATTGGCTCCCATCCAAGTTCGCCTTTTGTCTTTTCTTGGCAATCCCAAATCCAGCTGCTTAATCTCCATTGCATTCTCACCAACGCATTTCAATTTAGCAAATATTTACTGAGGGTGCCCTTATTCAAAGCTCTGTGCTAGGCACAAGGGGTGTAAAAATAGAGGAGATAGGATCTTCCAGCAGGAGGGCGAGCAGACAAGGAATGAAGACTCAGTGCATTGAACCTGACCCTCTTGGTGCCCATTCTGGCCACAGCCACCTTCAGAGCCAGTTCTTTCTCCCAAGGTAACTCAAGGTATGAGCTCACATGTTGGATATGGTGAGAAAAATTATCTTGGGGGAGCAGGAGAGAGCTTGGAGTAGAGGGTCGTGTGGGCTCTACCAAGGTGCCATCTGAGCCTGGACTTGGGGAGACAGTCTAGAAAAAATAACTATCAGCGAGAATTTGGAAGTGAGACATCACATGGGATGTTGGAGTCATTGGAAGTGATCTATCGTGAATGCTGCAATTTGGTGAATAGAGAATGGCAGGAGATGAGATAACCCTGTAAAGTAGCTTGGGGCCAAATTCTGTGTGGAATTTGGACTTGATCCAATAGAAATGAGGAGTAATCGATGCTCTGTAAACAGAGACACAAGTGACATCTTCATCTAGTGCCAGGCTCAGTCTGGTATCAGTAACAAAGAAGGCTTGTCATTCATAGCTGTGAGGTGCGAAGAGGTGAGGTGAAAGGTCGGGCAACTGGTTATGGAGCAATTGCCAGTGTCTAGACAAACAAGGAGAAGGGCCTCACTCGAGCTGTGGGAATGGGACGGGATGCAGAGATGATCGCCCGAACGGAGCTAACCTGTGAGGAGGCAATACCTGTTTTGTAAGAATTTTGTGAAGTGGGTTTTGGCTAATGGGTGGGTTTTCATGATCTAGGCAATAGGTGTTGAGACGGAGCTATGGTCATAAAAAGGTAGACTTAAGCATAATAGGACCCAAACCCCACTGCCATCAAAGCTATACCTGCCTGCCATGGAGTCAATTCGGGGTCATCATGACCCTATGTAGGGCTGTCAATCTTTATGGGAGCAGATAGTCTTTTCTTTTTTTTTCTTTTTTCCCCAGGCCCAGCCCCAGCCCCAGGCCCAGCAGCTCCAGCCCAGCCCAGCACATTCCCAGCCCCAGCCCTAGCCCCAGCAGCTCCAGCCCAGCCCAGGTCCAGCTCAGGCCCAGGCCCAGCTCAGCCCCAGCCCCAGCCCAGACCAAGCCTAACCCCAACTTCAGCCCCAGCCCAGGCCCAACCCCAACTTCAGCCCCAGCCCAGGCCCAGCCTGGGAGCAGATAGTCTTATCTCTCTCTCTCTCAGACCTGCCGGTGGGATTGAACCACTGACCTTGCAATGAGAAGTCACCAGTACTCTGCCAGCTCAATAAATAGTATATGCAAATAATTGCACTAGGATATTTTTTAAGACTCCAATTTCAATAGCTTTCCATTGCTTGCAGTTATTTGCCCCCTACCCCAAGAGGATGTCCCTCTGGAAGCGCTTTAAATATTTCTTGGCCTTTGAGAGGCTCCATTTTTCTCACTCTTTCTCTTTGAGATCTCTTCCAGCACCCTCAGGAATGCTCCGTGTTCATTCTCTCCTACCTCCTGTCTTTAGACCAGTGGTTCTCAATCTGTGGGTCGTGACCCCTTTGGGGGTTGAATGACCCTTTCACAGGAGTCGCTGGATTCATCACAGTAGCAAAATGACAGTGATGAAGTAGCAATGAAAATAATGTTATGGTTGGGGGGGTCACCACAACCTGAGGAGCTGTATGAAAGGGTTGTGGCATTAGGACCAAGAATACCTAATGAAAGAGTTGCTGTGTGTGTGTGTGTGTGTGTGTGTGTGTGTGTATGTGTGTGTGTATACGTGTGTGTGAGAGAGAGAGAGAGAGAGAGAGAGAGAGAGAGAGAGAGAGAGAGAGAGGAGGGAGAAAGGAGAAAGCTTTATTATACTGAGACCCATGGTCTGGAGCCAGAAGACCATCAGAATCAGAACTGGCTCTGAGTCTGTTTAACCTCAGTAGGAAGAACTGCCCATTTCTCTTGCAGGCTCAGCCCCTCCCAATTCTCCAGGCCACTGCCACCTCCTGCAGGATCCCTCCCTGCTGGCCGGCTAGCCTTTGCTTCAATCCCTCCCCTTCCGGGGCTCCTGCTGGTGAATCAGAGCCAGGTTCACAGGCATCTGGTGGAATTCTCAACAAGCCACCTCTCTCCTGGGGCCTTGTTCTCAACGCTTCATGCTTCAAAGCCTTGGTAACGTGGTCCCACCCCTATTAGAACTTAAACTCTAAAGCACCGGGTATGTGGGAGACGAGTCCTAGCTCCATTCTGAGTCTGACTTCAGTCCAGACTCCATTTGCATTCTGACTATTGACCAGCAGTGTGGCAGCACGGATCTCAGTCAGAGGGTGTTCGGAAGTTGATGGTTCACTCTGGGGCCCACCCAGGGAGGGCCAGTCTTGCTCTCAAGCTTCATGGAGAATCAGGGAACTTCTCTGGGAGTTCCCGTAAAGACCTTCTGACGATAGCTGCATGTCTTCTAAAAGTCGGGCCATGTGAGCCATCACCTAGCCAGCTGGCCGTAGCCTCCTGCCCACCTCCCCAACCCATCCTGTAAGCTTTGAAAATCTGCAGTTGCCCTCAGTGAGGGCATTCGTTGTCCATCCTCTCCTGCCCAGGTTCTCCTCCCACTCTCCCTCCTGAGTGGATTTCGTAGCCACGGGCCTTTTCTTCCTTGTCCTTCTTTCTTGCATCAGGAAGACGGAAGAGAATGGGTGTATTTGAATCGTGGTGCTGGGGAAGGATATAGAACGAGCCGTGGGCTGCCAAAAGAACAATCAATTCCGACTTGGAAGAAGTTCAACCAGAATGCTCCTTAGAGGCAAGGATGGCAAGACCTCCACGCATGCCCTCTGGACCAGTTCTTGGAAAAGGACATCACGGTTGGTAAAGCAGAGGGGCCGTGTGAAAGAGGAAGGCCTTCGGCAAGATGGATGGGCACCGTGCCTGGCACCAGGGGCTCCCCGGAAGAGCGACCGTGAGGGTGGTGCAGCACCAGGCACAGTTTCACCTGGTTGTACATGGAATCACTCTGAGTGGGAACTGACTCAATAGCACCTCAACTTTCTGACTTCCTGGGAGTTTGCAGGAGAGCCTAGTGGGGGAGTAGGGGTGTAAACTGACTCTCAAATGCAGACATCTCTCCTCCTACGCTCCTGGAACGCAGGGCCCAAAGCTGCCCTGATGGCTAAGGGGCTGCTTCATCTAACGGCCCTAGAACCATCGCCATCAGGAAAAGGGCCTGCCATTCCTGCAGACTCTCCAAGGAGCCTGCCTTTCCTCCGCTTCTCCGCCGTCTGCTCTCAGCTCTTGAGCAAGAAAGGTTTTAGATTCAGCTTGCCAAAGATCTGGGAGAGGTGAAGGAAATTACCTTGAAGGCCGGGGGGGATGTCCTGACTGGGGACTCTCAGTGGAAGATGGTTCCCTTTAAAAGTGAAAACGAACGTTGAAACAAACAGTAACACCCCCAACAAAACCCACCTTCAAATGAAGGCTCCCCCACCGCCCTGAAACGTCACTGAAATCTAGTGGTTGTACAAAGAGGGAGGGCTTTGAAGTCATCAACCTGGCTCTGCGTCAGGAACGCCTGCAAACATAGTCATTTCTACCTAAGCGGCTTTGTGTCCCAACATGTCATTGGAGCAAGCAAGGGTGCCTGCTGGAACAGGCTGCGCTCAGCCCGCCGGCCGGCCATTGGAATTCCACTCCGGGCTCAGTAACGTTTTTAGCCACATTCGGCACCAGCTTCAGACCTGGTGGGAAGCAAATGTAAGCGTATCTTTTCCTATGTCACAAGATAAAGCAATCTGATCACTGGTCCCTGGGCTGATTTGGGGAGCTGACAGTTAAATTTGACAGTAGCAAATATTCCTTGCCATGGAATTCCAGAGACGCTTTTGGGCTGGTAAGCCATCCTCCCAAGGGAAAAGCCCCCAAACTCTTCAACGTCTCAGGAGAAACCTTGATCCTCTGGACAGCTCCTTTTGTATCCTCAAGGAGTGAGGTCTACACTCAGGCAAACGCATCAACAAATGATCCTACAACCAAAGAAACACCCTCAGGGGCCTGCTGCTATGTAGAAAAGCATGGGCGATTTCAGCGCACTCATTCATTCTCTCACTCATTCATTCCCGCATTCATTGAAAGAACAGAGAAATACCAACTACGAGGGAAGAAGTACAATCAGAAAGCTCCTTGGAATCCAGGACGGCGAGACTGGGTTTCACGTGCTTTGGACATGTTATCAGGAGGGACCAGTCCCTGGAGGACATCATACTTATTTGGTAGAGGATCCATGAAAAGAGGAAGACCCTCTGAGAGATGGATTGACATTGGCTGCAACAGTGGGCTCACACAGATGCGGGAGGATGGTGTAGGAGCTGGAAAGAATTCGCTCTGTTGTACGCAGGGCTGCTATGAGTCTGAACTGACAACAAGAGTAACACCGTGTGCTACGTATCTGGGGTACAGAGTTAGCAAGAAGGACCTGTGATGAGAAATACTGACATTAGGGATGGAGGGTGGGAGAGTCTAGTACTTGCTGGTGGGGAGTGTGTTAGTCCGGGTAGACTAGAGAAACAAATCTAGAGACGCTCTTATGTGTATGAGAGAGAACTTTATGTCAAAGAGCAATTGTACATTAAGAAAACATCCCAGTCCAGTCCAGATCAAGTCCATTAGTCCGATATGCTCCATATGTCGATACTAGTCCATAAAATCCTCTTTAGATTCACACAGCCATGCAATGATGCTGAATGCAGGAAGATCACAGGCCAGTGGGTGGAAAAGCCTTGTGGATCCAGTGGTGGTGGAAGCATCTCAGCGCTGGTGTGGGTCTCCACGTGGCTCCTCCAGCTCCAAGGCTCTGGCTGCCATCAGCGTAGCTCCATGTGGCTTGTCAACAGGAATGTCTCACAGGGAGTGAAGCAGAGAGAGTATATGGCCTCCACTGAGCTATTTATCTCCTTCACACCTCCAAATAAGGTCATCAGGCTGTGACCTGATTGACAGGCTAGACTCCACCCCTTCACCCTTAATAGGCTCAAGTTGACAACAGGTTATGTAACTACCACTGGGAAGAAGAAAGACTTGCTGAAGCCAGGGAAGATCAGGGGTGGGGGTGATGGAGCTAGGGTCGGAGGGCATCACAATTCAAATGAACTGAGTCTCCTTCGGTCTTTCTTATTGGATGTTTAACTTGCATATGCCTGTGAGACAGTTGAAAATACCATGGATTGGGTCAAGCATCCCTTTGTAGGGAATGAGGTTGGGGAGAGGAAATCTTTTCAGGTCCAAAGACCAAGAAACATCTGAGTCCCACTGTCGGAGAACCAAGTGTTGGGTTTAGCCCGTCGGGTAGAGATGTCTCAGCTTGTTGGTTAGTTAAAGGCTGGATTCAAGCTGCGGACACCAGCTGCCTCCTGGGCATATGTGCCGTGAGGTGCCGTGATTAGCATTATGTTGCCCAGTTAGATCTGCGTGGTGGTCAACAGGCCCAGATGCCAGGTCAGGTGGACACGCAACGTGGGATGGATAGAAGCTGCACAGTGGAGCTGGAGAGCCTCTGCAGAGCTTCCTCTGGGGTGTATTCTGAGCACCTGGTGGCAGGCAGGATCCTAAAAGGGGCCCTAAGATTTCCTGCGCCGATCCCAGGGCCTGTGGCTATGGTGCAGCAGCAGGATTGTGGTCATGTTACCACGCACGGCAGAAGGGACTCACACATGTAAGTCCGTGTGCTATAATCAGCTGCTGGAGAGATGACCTGAGGGCCTTCACCGGGGTGCGCCTCATCTCATCGCGTGAGAACAGCAAAGCGTTTTCTCTCTCAGATGGCAAAAGGGGCATGCACACATGAGAAGGGTATGATGACTCGAAACCCAAAGGGGTCACGGGCAAGGCCATATGCCAAGACCTAAGAGTAGCTTCTGCAAGCTGGGAGGGGCACCCCTACCGCAACAGGGAATTTCCCTGCAGAGCCCGGCCCGCCCTGCTGCCACCTTGATGCCAGCTTGTGGTATCTGAGCAGAGGGCACGGTGGAATGTAACGGACTCCTGGTAGACAGGCCTATGCACTCATCAGCACGTCATTTCAAGCTGCTAAATTTCTGGTAATCTGTCACCCAGCAATGGAAAATGAATGCACCCCTCTAAGTGCCAGGTCTTGGGGGGAATGTTAGCTTCAGCCCTTGGGGAGCCTTGATCTCGTGGGGTTGAGTAATGTGGGCTAGGGCAGAGCAGTGTGGGGTTAGGGCCAGGTGAGTAGAAGGGGAAAAGTCACGCCTGGCATATCTGGGAAGATGGGGTGGGGAGGATGGCATGAGCTGCAGTGACCGGGCACAGTATGAGGGACCCGCTGCGTAGCTCCTGTCATAATTCAAATCTGACATTCAGGGGACCCTGAGCCCTGATGACAGAGTGGTTATGCTTTGGGCTGCCAACCGCAAGGTCCGCAGTTGGAAACCACTTGCCACTCTGAGGGAGAGAGATGAGGCATTCTCCCCCAGTCAAGAGTTAGAGTCTGAGAAACTCACAGGGGTAGCTTCCCCGGGTCTTGTGGGGTTACTGTGAGTCAGAATAGACTCAGGGGCAGTGTGTGTGGGGGGGACCCCTGGATGGACACCCTTTTGAGGGCTAGGTATATTTATATTGGTGCTGTTGGTAGCAGTCAAGTCAGTTCTGGCCCACAGGAGCCCTGTGCACAGCAGAATGGGACACCAGTGTGGCGTGGGGTCAATTCCCCCCTCCTTTGAGACCTCAGACTGGTGAGGGTGGGGGCATCCACTGCGAATTTAGTTATGGAGAGGATATGGAGCCAAAATGCTGAAAACAATGTGCTGCGCCCGTCGGCGTTCCACCCAGAGGCCGCTTACCATTCTCAGACTGTACGCCTTTTGCTGTAATAGATGCAGCTACTGCCCAATTATCCAAAATTTGGTTTCTTTTCAACAGGGCTTGTTCAAAAGCCAGCCCATCAGGATAAAAGATGGCTTTGGAGCCCAGGGGACAGGAAACTGTCAGCCGGCTGAGGCAGGCCCTCTCCTGGGAACAGATTAATCCCTTCTCTCTTTATTTCTAGACTCGTTCCCCTCCGGGATGAGGACGATGGTGGAAACGGCACTTCTCCCTTCTGTCAAGGGTTGAGAGGCGGGGACGGTGAGCCGAGGTGGAGGCAGACCGGCGTGGACGGGGAGAGAGCAGGCTTGCCGAGCTGTTGTGGCTGCCAGGTGCTATGGAGTGTCAGCTTTGACTGCAGCGACCCCAGGTACAAGAAGGAGACGCTGGCCGGCCCTGCGCTGTCCTCACCGTGGTTCCTGGGCTTGAGACCGTTGTTGCAGCCACTGAGGGGATCCATCTCCTGAGAGTCTTCCTCTTTTCCCAACTATCTACTTTACCAAGCCCGATGGCCTCCTCCAGGGACCGGTCATGTCCCTGGAGGACATGTCCAAAGCCCATGGCGAGTGCTGTTTTGCCATCCTCAAGTCTGAGAAGGAGCCTTCTGGCTGGACTTCTTCCAGCACCAGTTGGTCCATTCTTCTGGTGGTCTGTGGTGTATTTAATGTTTTTTGCCCATACTATAATTCAAAGGCACCGATTTATTATCAGTCTTCCTTAATTTTCAACTTTCATATGCATTTGAGGGACTGGGAAATACCAAGGTTTGGGGCAGGCATACTTTATTCTTCAAAGTGGTATCTTTGCTGAATTATCATTCCTGAGAAGTCCCCAGAAAATTACTCCCAGAAGAGGACATTTGCTGCTGGAATGGAGTTTTCTCTCAATGAGCATTCCCAAAGACCTTGGAGAAAGAGCAGCAAAAGCCTCCCTTTGTATTTGGCACATGGGTTTGCCACATTAACAGTGGGCTTTGCCATGACTGAGTGTGCCTTAGAGTCATAGCACAGCTGCGTGTCTCCATCCCAACCCCAAATATTATTGCAAAGGAATGGAGATTGAAGCCCACGAAAAATAATCCAGACACAGAAGATAGTCACAATTGCCCACATCAACTTTTTTGTTCCCATTCGGTGGGACCTCTCTTGATGAGGAACCCTGGTGGTATAGTGGTGCTATGTTGAGATTCTAACTACAAGGTCAGCAGTTAAAACCCACGGGCCCCTCTGAGGGAGAAAAATGAGGCTTTCTGCCCCTGTAAAGAGTTAAGAGTCTCAGAAACTCACAGGGGTCCTATAGGACCCCCATGAGCCAGCAGTCACTAGACAGCAGGGAACTTGGTTTTGTTTGGGGTCCTTTCTTGAGTACCATGGGTCTTGCATTAGCCTTTGAAGATGGGACAGAAACAGGATGGGCCTGGTGTTAGTTCAATCATGAAGGTATGAACACTCCTGGGGTGACTGATGGTCTCGGGGAGCCCTCCACTATGTCTTCACTTTTAAGGAATTTGAGTGTTGTTCCACATTTGGCTCCCATCCTACGCTTTCAATATGACCTCTTGTGGAGCCCAGGGGGTGTAGTGGCTACATTTGGGCTGCTAACCTCCAGGTCAGCAGTTCAAAACCATCAGCCACTCTGTGGGAGAAAGTCGAGGATTTCTACTCCCATAAGGAGGTATAGGGAAGTTCTACCCTGTTCTATAGGGTAACTATCAGTCTAAATCAATGTGATGGCAGCAAGTGAGTTGTGCGTAAAGAAGCAGAAGTTTCCTTTGTATTGGAGGCATGGTACTTGTGGAGCCTTCTGAAGGCGCTGCCTTGGAAATGGAACTTGGGTTTTTTAATAAAACTTTTTATTGAGAATTGGTTGAAGGCTTGTATGAGTTTGGTTTTGAGTCTCGGGATAAGTACACATGACAGGCTCCTTCGCTGGGGGGGACACTTCTTGGTGGCCCTTCCTGACACAGGACAGAGTCTCCTCGGCTCCTGCGTCTTCGGGACTGGATTGTTCTAGGGGGGAAATGATCCCAGATTTAAACGCATCATCAAGGGATGCCTTTTATTAAGCCTTCCACAGGACAGCTTCTTCTTTTTTAAAAAAAATTTGTGTACCTTTTTATTTTTTGTTTGTTTTTAAAAAATCATTTTACTGGGGGTTCTTCCAACTCTTCTCACAACCCATCCATCCATCCATCCATCCATCCATCCATCCATCCATCCATCCAGTGTGTCAAGCACATTTGTACATTTGTTGTCACCATCATTCCCAAAACATTTGCCTTCTGCTTGAGCCCTCTTCATTTTTCCCCTCCCTCCCAGCACCCCACCTCACGAGCCCTGGGTAATTGATAAATTATTATTTTGTCCTGTTTTACACTATCCAATGTCTCCCTTCACCTACTTTTCTGTTGTCTGTCCCCCAGGGAGGGGGTTATATGTAAATCATTGTGATTGGTCCCCCCCTTTCTTTCCCACCTTTCCCTTACCCTAATGGTATCTCTACTCTCATTATTGGTCATGAGGGGTTTACCTGTCCTGGATCCCCTGTTTCCAGCTCTTATCTGTACCAGTGTTCATCCTCTGGTCTAGCCCGATTTGTAAGGTAGAACGGTGATCATGATAGTGGGTGAGGAAGAAAAATTGAAGAACTAGAGGAAATTTGTAGTTTCACTGTTGCTACACTGCACCCTGACTGGCCTGTCTCTTCCCTGAGACCCTTCTGCAAGGGGATGTCCAGTTGCCTACAGTTGGACTTTGGGTCCCCACCCCACACTCCCCCTCATTCCCACTGATATGATTTTTTTGTCACAAGACAGCTTTCGTGTGCATTTGCAGGTGACAACTGGACAATGAATCGGGAAGACTGGAGAAGAATCAATGATGAAACAAATCTGTCTCAGAGCAAGTACAGCCAGAATGTGCTTTAAAGGAGAGGATGGCAAGACTGTCTCATGAACGTGGACATGCTGTAAGGTGAGCCCGGTCCTTGGGCTTGGTAAAGTGGAGGGTCCGTGAAGAAGAGGAGAGGGAATCGACCCTGTGCCTGCAACCAGGGCCTCAAATATAACAACGATTGTGAGCGGGTAGGGACCTGGCCGCATTTGATGCTCTTGTGTGCAGGGTCGCTATGAGTCTGGATTGACTCCACAGTGCATAACGACCTAAGGACACGGCTCACCAGGCATCCCCTCCCCATCCTCCACCTTGCCCACTACCCCTGCCGCTCGCCCTCCAGAGACAGACCCAGTGCCGTCTCCACTGATAAAGACAAACCACCTGTCAGTTCGAGGTGTCCAAAGATTCGCAGTTGTGAGGCTGATTCTAGACTATGGAAACAAAGGAAGCCATTCATTTCTGTCTCAGGTAGCTGGGACCACCGCAAGGATCATGTCTGGAGACCTACATGGTTGCCATTGGGCCGGGACCCTCTGAGCCCTGGCTGCTTGGTGGCCATGGTATGACTCCTGGCCATTTGGTCCAGAGTAGTTTTGGCCAAGCCCCAATGAGACCTTTCGACGACGTGAACCTGTAGGTCATTGTGATGGAACAACTCAAGTTCCCTGAGGGCCAGGCTACCTCTCCTCTGGCTGGCAGAGCATGCCTAGTGCTCTCTGACCAAGGGCCACGCAGCCACCCTGCTGGTTCCTGGCCATAAGGGACAAAACGGGAGGCTGCATGTATGTCAAGATCAAAGAGGGAGCTGGGGGTGCCCACTGTTAATGGCAGCCCTGCACAAACCAAGGACCTTAGAATTTCATCTCTAATACACATTGAGGATGTGGTGGCCTGAATCCCCTCAGCCCAGTGCCACCAAAAGCTTGCCTTCCAGCAGTGGAAAGCCCTGTCCCAGGCCCCACCCCAGCTACACCCACCCCCCCAACTCCAACCGTGCCTCAGGTCCTGCTGGTCCCATAGGCCCCAGATCCCCAGAACAACGCAAAGTTCAAATCTATGGCTGCGTGGAGCTGCATTTGGAAGCAATCCAGTGGCCCCTGCCCTTCTGCCCTCTGACGTGTGACCTCCAGGGCGGCCTACCGGGCCTCAGTGGTGCTGGGTGGGTCCTTGGATCCAAAGAAAATGTGCTGTAGGGCCCTGCTTTGTGAGGAGAAATGAGGTTCAACTAGAATCGCCAGTGAACTTCAACAAACAAACACACTTTTTATTTTAAGTAATTGGGGTGGTTGGCTTCAGCCTGAGAGTCCAACAAGCAAGTCTTTCAGACTGGGGCATGGGGGTGGGGGCTGAGGGGCCTGTGATTGTGCCTGAAGGGTGCTTTTTATGACCAGAGAGTTGGTCCTTCTGGGCTGCCTGGTTGTCCCCCCACCCACCCCAGTCCAGCTAATCACAGAGCGGGTCTCGGAAATGAGGGTCCTGAATGGAATGTCCCCGCATGCCCCGCCCCCTCTGCCTGCAGCCTCCTCACAGGCTGGCACTTCCCCTTCTGGAAGGCTCCGGCTCCCGCCAGCTCTGGGCAGCGCCTCCGGAGAACAAAGGAGCCGTTTCTCCCGGCCTCCCCGGAACCCAGGGAGCCCACCACACACAAATCCAGTCAAAGCCGCCCTTGTGTCCCCATCCCCACGCTAGGAGGGACTGCCAGGCAGCAAAGGGACCATGGCAGCATATTGATGGAGCGTTGACAATGTGTAAACCTCGGGGGTGGGGGGTGGTAGGAGCGGGCAGCAAAACAAAAACACTCCCCCCCCCCTCGTGCCTGTTGTGGCTAAGAACTTTGCCCTGGAAGAGGTTAATATTGCCTTGAAAGGCCAGAAATAATCACAAGGGAAGGGAAGCGGCCAGTCCCCATGGCAGAGAGCCGCACCAGGAGGGCATGGTCGAATGGGAGAGGCGGGCAAGCGGAGAACTGGACACCTCGGAGGAGCTTCTCCTCCCCCGGCGCTGGCAGTCCTTGACTTTGACCCCTGGGCCTGTGTGTTGTGGGGCAGAACTGAGCTCCATTGGATTCTCTGAGCTGAGCCTTCTCAGAAGCAGTGCGTCAGCCCTTTCTCCCGAGGGGCCGCCAGTTGGGTCTGTACAGCCAACCTCTCTGTTGCTTAACTGTCTGCGCCACCAAGGAACTCCTAGCGAGATCTTAAACGTTGAACCGATCAAGTTGTTGTCCAGTCAAGTCCATTTCACAGCCCCTCCTGCGGGACAGTCGAACTACCCCTTGGTGCTGGCTGTTACCTTCACCAGCAGACGGCAGACAGCCTGGCCTTTCTCCCTTGCAGCGGCTGGTGGACTTGAACTGGCATCCTTTGGGATAGCAGCCAAGCACTTAACTGCTGCACCACCAGGGCTCCTTGTCTAGATCATGTAAAAACCAAACCAACCTCATCCATGGCCATTGGCATGTAGAAACCAAACCAACCTCACCCATGGTCGTTGAGTCAACTCTGACTATAGCCATCCTATAGGACAGAGCAGAGCTGGCCCAAAGGGCTTCCTTCCAATGCTACAAATCTTCACGGCAGCAGACTGCCACATCTTTCTCCCGAGTCATGGCTGCTGGGTCCTGCCTGCTGGCCTTCTGGTGAGCAGCTGAACATTCTAATCACAGTACCGCCAGGACGCCAACCGAGACAAGATAACCCACTGCCACCAAGTTGATTCTGGCTCAGAGCAACCTTACAGGACAGGGTAGAACTATTCTTTGTACCCAAGACTGTAAACCTCTTTGGGGAGGATAGTCTCATCTTTCTCACCAGGAGCTGCTGGTGGGTTTGAACCAGCAACCTTGAGGCGAGTGGTCCATCACTGACCCCACTGCATTGCCCAGGAGCTAGGCAAGGTGGGGGATCATGAGAACACTGAGGTATGACTTGCTCCAATGATTTCCTTCCTTGGAAGCTTACCCCAGAGATGGAGTCAGAGTCCTGCCTATTTGGATCTGGACCGGCCTGTGACTATTTTGACAAATAAAACAAACAAAACTTGGGAGAAAGATGCGGCAAAGAGGAAGATCTGTAGCACTGGATGTTATGTACTGCCAACTCATTCCGGGCCCAGTCTGTGAGGAGACAGGTAGTTTTTGCTTCCCCCCACTTAAAAACCAGCTGACATTTGGAAATCCCAAAGGCCACCTGAAGAGCTCCAGGGGTCACAGAGTCCCAGCTGATAGTCCTGTGAGCGAGCCATTTTCCAAGGACAGGTAGCCCCTGACTTAGGATGGATGGGGTTCTGTTCCAGGACCCTAAGTAGATTCTGACATACATCGAATAATTCTTTCATCTTTACAAGTTTTCGTGACCATTGCCTTTTATTATCAGCAACTTTATAAATGGGATCTTTATTTATCTTTGGGGGTTGAAAATGTTATTGTTAGGGTTGTCCAGTCATCGCCAATTCTTAGCTACCCTGTGTACAACAGAACGAGACACTGCCCGGTTGGATACCATCCGTACAATCACCCCTGTGTTTGAGCCCATGGTAGTAGCCACTGTCTATCCATCTCATTGAGAAACTTGTGTTTATTTGATACCCTTTTACCAAAAATGATGTCTCACATACATGTCCAAAGTACGTGAGACAAAGTCTTGCCATCTTCACGTCTAGGGTTGCTTTTCTTTGGAGTAGGCACAGATAAGGATCACTTTCCGTGAACTGGCCAAGTGGCTGCCTTCTAAATGTCTTGGCCTCGATGACTGTGGTAGTTACATAAACTGTTGTCAATTTGAGACTATTAAGAGTGGAGGATCCATGCACAAGAATAAACTAAATGTGGATCACAGACCTTGAAGTTAAACCCCAAACTATTAGGGCCATCAATGAGGGAATTGGGACCAACTTGAGAACTTTGGCACAGGGAATACGTAGGCTATCAGAAACAGGGAAGGACACAAACACAGAGGAGGCACAAACTGACAGATGGGATATACTGAAGATAAAACACTTATGTACATCGAAAGAATTCACCAAGAGAGTAAGAGAGTCCACAACTGGGAAAACATCTTTAGCAATGACATATCAGACAAAGGCCTTATTACTAAAATCTACAATACTCTGCTAGCTTCCAAAAAGAAAAGAAAAAACTAATTGCCCTCTGATGAGGTAGACAAAGGACCTGAACAGAAGTTTCACAGGGGGCAGAAATCCAAATGGCCAACAAACATATGAGAAAATGTTCCTGATCTTTAACCATAAGAGAAATGCAAATTAAAACCACAATGAGGTACCACCTAACTCCCTCAAACATAGTCCAATCCAAAAAATCAGAAAGCAACAAGTGTTGGAGGGGCTGTGGGGAGACAGGAACTCTCATCTACCGCTGGTGGGCCTGTAAGTATGTACAGCCACTATGGAAATCGATCTGGCGATATCTAAAACAGATGGAAATTGAGCTACCATATGACCCCGCAATCCCCCTACTGGGCATATACCCAGAAGAGGCAAGAAACAAACCAAGGCCAGACATCTGTGCTCCAATGTTCATCACGGCACAGTTCACAATTGCAAGGAGTTGGAAACAACTCAAATTTCCATCAACTGACGATTAGATTAAAAAAACTGTGGTACATACATACAATGGAGTACTACGCATTGCTAAAAAGCAGTGATGAACGTATGAAGCACATCGCTGCATGGGAAGAACTGGAGCAAATCATGCTAAGCGAAGTAAGCCAAGCACAAAAGGACAAGTACAACATGAATCCACTGACGTAAGCTTTAAAATAAAATGCACAAGGGGCAAAGGGAAAAAACTACTGTACACAAACATTCCTGAGGTGAGGACCAAGTAGTATGGTAGGGACCAGACCAAATACAGGGATACGCATGGTAGACAACTAAAAAGGAGGTGGGGAAAGGGGAAAAAAATTAAAAAGAAATGGGTAGTGGGCGCACAGGGCACTAACCCACCTAAGGGGAGGGTATTGTTTATATCTCCACAGGGAAAGAGGGACCAGACTTCAACCCAGGACTCTAAGATGTGAATGCAACATGCGGGTGTGGAGTAGGGAACCAGTGGAGAGGTCTGGGGGGACGGCCCCAATCCCACCTACTAAGTGGATACCTGCCACTCCCCCCAGAAGAATTTATTTCAAAGGACAGAATTGAATCTGCAGCTCCTGGAGAGGGACATATCTTATTGGAGCACACAGGAGCAGATGAAGGGGAAGGAGGAGAGAGTGGAGCACATCCTGGCTCACAAAGCCTTGAGGACGATGTTCCTGCTCAGAGCAGCCAGTCGACAGAGAGGACCACAAGGCCAGCCCCAATATGAGACACGACGCCCCTCACTGACCCATAGCTGTACAGGGGACAACACCAGAGACACAGCGTGGGAATTGCGTCCGACCTGATCCCACCACACCGAGGCAAAACACTAAAGGGGCACAACAGAACAGCAAGGGAATGGAGTGGCGAGGTCCCCAGGGAATGATGAAGGTGGACTTTGGGGCCAGGGCGTGGTGCCCCAACAGACTGAACTGGAAAACACCCCTAAAGGCCAACACACAATCTTTGAACTAACTACCAAAAAAAGAAAAAGAAAAGAAGGGGTGGAGTTTAGCCTGTCAATCAGGTCACAGCTTGATGACCTCATCTGGAGGTGCTAAGGAGATAAATAACTTGCTGGAGACAGAACACAGTCCCTCCCTACGAGACATGCTTGCTGACAAGATACATGGAGCTACGCTAGAGCTCGGGAGCTGAAGGAGCCACATGGAGACCCCTGCCAGCGCTGAAATGCCTCTACTGCCATTGGATCCACAAGATCTTCCTGCATTAGGCATCATTGCATGCGTATCATGAGTCTAAAGAGGAATTTATAGATTGGTATCGGGCATAGGGGCTAATATCGGACTTCTGGACTTGATCTGGACTGGGCTGGGCTGTGTTCTCAATACTCAATTGCTCTTGTCTATAAAGCTCTTTCCTATACATCTGTGAGTCTCCCTGGATTTGTTTCTCTCGTCCCTCCAGACTAACACACTGATGGAATTCTTCCAGCGACGTCTCCGTTTGTTGGGGCACTGGCATTCTGTCCATTTCTGGAGACTTGTTATTCACGATCTCCTTTAGTGGCACTTAACCTTCTTCCTTCAATATCAATAATTCTAAATCATATGCCAGCTCTGGAAAGGTGTGGACACTGAGCAAATATTTTTCATACAGTAACTCTGTGCATGGCTTCTCTCTTCTTTTGATGTTTCCTGTATCATCATCCAGTAGTTTGCACATAAGGATCTTTCATTATTGCAACCCAAGGCTTGCATTTTTCCCTTTAATTCTTGTAGCCTGAGAAATTCTCTTCCCTTTTTGTTTGCCAACTCCAGGTCTTTGCACATTTCATCATAATGCTTTGTCTTCTCCAGGAAACCTTTCAAATCTTCTGTACGGAGTCTCTTCCGACATCCACTTTGGCCTTTTCTTGTCTTTGTAATGACATCTTGCTTTCTTCTTAAATAATGTGGTAGATGCCATACCACAATGCGTCAGGTCTTTGATCTTTAGTATTTAATGCAACACATTGATTCCTTTAAAAATAAACTGTATCACAGCTCTTCATGTGAAGGGTCTCTAAATTCAGGTGGGAGGAAGTCGGGGTTATACTCTGGCTCTCGTGGACTTGTTTTAATGTTCCCGGCTTTCATTTGAACTCGAATACGAGCAATTGTCTGCTCTGCAGTGGACCCCGGGCCTTGTTCTGAGCTGGGAGAGCGTGGCAGGCGCTCCTCCGTGAGTGTACTGCAGTCCCTTGGCAGTAGGGACAAGGAGGTCTGACCTCTATCCCTCACCAGCGAGAACAAGATCGCGTTTGTCGCATGGGAAGTCCGTTTCTGAGCAGATGGAGAGAAAGGCGCTTTTCTTTACCGAGCCAGAAGGGTAAACTTGGGCAGCCAAGGGCTTGGACGGGCATGCAAGGGGGCCCTCTCTGTATTAGGGAAGCAAAGACGTGGCCTTTTTTAGGCAGGTTGTGGTTGAGGCGAGGAAAATGGAGGTGAGGCAGAAGGGGAGCTGTGGGATTAGGCCTGTGGCTGCTCCCTCTGGGCCCATGGGCGGTGCCACCTTCAGGCTTCTGGCCCAAGAGGAAGCTGGGAGATTAGGGCAATTGAATCCTCTAGCCTCTCCCTGGGCTATTTCTGTGAACAAGGGGGCTGGGCTGTCTGCTGGTTCCCTCAGCAACAGGGTCTGGCTGGCCTCCATTCTGAGGAGGCCCCAGCTGGGAAAGCCAGTGAGGGGAAGGAAGGGAGGAGACAGGCCTTCCAGATCTTTCTCATCTCTGGGGTTGTGGGACTGCAGACACCCATGAGCTCTGGGTGTGCAGCAGGGGAGGGAGACCTTTCAGGGCTTCCATTGGTTGCCTGCAGGAGAAGGCGTGATGGAGGGCGTTGCTCAGTGGGCTGGAATCAGGAGGGAGGCCTTGGTGGCATCCTGGGGAGGAGGTGTTAGAGAGCTAGGAGGGTGCTTTGATGATGACCGGCTGAGTGGCTGGTCCTGGCCTTCAGCCCCAGCCCTGTGGCCTCAGGCTGGGGGTTTTCTGACCTGCTCTCATATAAAAAGACCACATATTCGTCCTGGCCTCCCTCTATGGGTGGGGGTGGGGGTGGGGTTCCTCCAAAGTGCTCTCCATGCAGCGAGGCACCCTCTCTTAGCTTCACAGGGCGGCCGGATGGAAGTCATGGCCGATGGAAAGGACAGAACTTTAGTTCTCACAGCTCTGGGAGGCGGGAGTCCCAACCGGAGACTCAGCCCTGTGAAATCCCTCCTGTGGCCAGAAGGCGGCTCTCAGGGGGTCAAGGTTAGCGCCGACCTTCCTCCCTGAATGGATGGAGTCCGGGTGGCACCATAGGTGGGCACTTTGAATCCACTAACCGCTCTGAGGGAGAAAAGACGAGGCTGCCTGCTTTTGGAAAGACGTACAGCCTTGGGAGCCCCGTGGTGCAGTTCTGGTCTGCAGGGGCTGATGGCAGTGGGCACTTGGTTACGCTAGTATGACCCTGAGGTAGTTAGTTTATTGTGCCAACCTGGCTGATAAACACATGTGGGGTTAATTGAAGGACGGAGGGATAAATGGTTCGGTGAGCCTCGCCTTTCTAGTTCTCGGGTCTCTTGCTCTCTGATGGTCAGACCAGGGTGCAGCTGCCTTAGCCAGTTCCCTGCTTTAGCTGGCAAGGCTCACTTCCTGTAGGACATCCCTGAGGAGAAGCCACATGAACCTACCCCGATGCAGTCCTGGGTGCTGGAGCACTACTGTGGAGACCCCTGCCAGCACTGAGATGCTCACACATTCACTGACTCGGCTTTCCTCCTGCAGTCGGCATCATTGCATCTGTTTTGTGAGATGGAGAATTTGTGGATTGGTGTTGGACATATGGGTTAATGTTGGGCTTGTGGGTTTGGGCAGCACTGGGTTAGGATGCTTTCTTGATGCGCCCTTAGCCTTTATATAAAACTCTCTCTTACACATGCGTTTCTGTGGATTTGTTTCTTTAAAGTAGCCAGACCAACACAGACTCCATCAGCCCATTTCGAACAGGGGCACATTCATCAGCACTGCCCTTTGGATTTCAATGTATACTTTGGGGGGGCGGGCAAAATTTAATCTGTACCTCCCCCACCTCACCCCAGCTGTCCTGTCCCTTCTATCCCTACATTGCTCTGTCCCCTGGCCCCCCTGCCACTTCTTGTCCAACTCTCCTCACATTCCTTCCAAACATTAACTTTTACAGCCTCAGTCCCCGACCAAAGACAAACACAGGGGAATCTCCCACCCTCCTGCCAGTTTCCCTTTTCTCCCAGGAGAGGAAGCATTCCCAGCGCCTCACTGGGTCCACCCCCTGCTGTCTGGGTCACAAGATCCTAGCAAACTGTTAACCCAATAGAGGACCCACTTGATAAAGAAGGTTGTCGGGTGTGAGCGTCTCGGAATAGAAAAACACAAGCTTGCAGTGGGGTCAAAGCTCATCTCTAGCGACTATCTCTTCCCCGACTAAACCCCAGGAGCAAGATGTGCGTGTGTTGCTACCAGCATGACTGCATGCAGCCCCTTCAGAATAAAGTGCAGGTCCTCTGGAAACACCAGCTGGTCTTTTCAGACATGCCCACAAAGCCTCATGACTATGGGGTCAGCTTGGAAGGTTGACACCTTGGGATTAAATGGAACTGATGTGTCCCAGTCACCCGCCTCACGAGGAGGCCACCAACTGATACTGTCGCTGTTGATGGGAGGAGGAAGCCCGGCCTTTCTCCCCAAGAGCTGCTGGTGGTTTCCAACTGCCGGTCCTTCCGATCACAGCCCATCACCTAAGGACAACACCACCTGGGCTCCCTACAGACAAACAATACCCAGGGTCAAGTAGGACCAAGTATGTAAACTCAGATGTTATGTTCTCTGGCTCCCTTTCACACACAAATCAAAAGGTCAGAGCCAATTTCTCACAGGAAGGAACTGGACTGACAGTTTTCTGCAGGCACTGTGGATAACCCATAGATTGCCTAATTTCATGAAGGCTCACTTACTGCTTCTGTAAAATAGAGATGGGGGCGGGGGGAAAGTACCTGCAACGCTGTGGGAAATGGTTACTAGGTATTTCCTCAAAACGGTCAACAGAGAATTCACCCAGAATTCCATTCTTAGGGGCAGACTCCAGAGAACTGAAAGTAGGGACTCAGACCGATACATGTACACTAGTATTTATAGCAGTGTCATTCACAGTGTCCCAAAGGCAGAACCACCCCAAATGTCCATCAACAGATGGATGTATCCGGCGGTGGGATTCAAATGAGTGAACAATGGTTTGAGGGCCTACGGCCTGTCTAAAACACAATATACTGCAAGGTGGTTTATGATTTCACCCTAATACTTAAGGAAGAACAGAGAGATACACACTAAAAAAAAAAAAAAGAGAGAAAGTAAGGTATGTCATAGCCGGGGAAGCTGCCCGGCTCTCTGCCAGAGAGAGAACCTGGTGACAAGCGGCGTTTTAACAACCGGTTTGCCAAACTGTGCCAAGAATTAGGTATCGGCTTTGCCCAATTGGTGTGAACCTGCTGAATCCCACCACTGGATGTGTCAGTACGATGTCCTGCAGATACACAGTGGCAGGCTGGGCTGTGAATCAGAAGCCAGCTCTGACGCTTGTCATAAGGTGGATGAACCTTGAGACCCTTACCCTAAGGAAATCCGCCCGGTACAACAGGGCAATGAAGGTGCCATTGCATTGCTCTGAGACACCGGGGAGAGGGCGCTGGAGACGGAAGGCAGGAGACTAGTGGTAACCAGGCACTCCGGGAAGGCTGGGCGCCCTGGAAAGGGCCTGCCTGGTCATGGGGACAGAACTGCTGTTTGCGGGATTACAAACTGCATGGAAATGCATGGTGGTAACAGTTGTGCAGCCTGGAGGTGGATACAATGACTGTCCCCAAGGGTCATACTGGAAAGTGGTTAAAACAGTCCTTATATGAGGAGGCTTCAAAAAATTCAAGCAAATATGGAACGAAACAATAATGGGATGTTTCCATGCATTTTCAAGCCCCCGTGTACCTGTGTGTATGTGCCAAGGGGTCATCTCAGACTCACAGTGGGGGGTCACTGCGTAACAGAATGAAAGGCTTCCCCGTCTGACACCATCTTCGAAACGGTGACGTTTGGACCCGTGGTTGCAGCCCGTGTCAGTCCATCTTGTTGGAGGACTTCTTCTTCTGACCCGCCCCCCTGCCCCACCCCTGTGCTTCACTGAGCAGGATGCCCTTCTCCAGGGACTGATCTCTCCCGACAACACATCCCAAGAAAGTGAGACGAAGTCTCACCATCCTTGCTCCTAAGGTCCACTCTGGTGTGCTTCTTCCAAGACCCATCTGTTTGTTTCTCTGAGACGACAGTCACTGGTCTTTCCAATGCCCACGGAAACAGCGGTCAGAAAGTCGCGTGATGTATCGCACTGGGCAAGTCCGCTGCCAACGACCTCTCTGGACGCGTTGAAGAGCAGAGATGTCCCGTAGAGGACAAGGGTTCACCTGATGCACGCCAGGGTTAATTTCTTTGCTTGCTTTCTTTAGATTAACACATTGTTTTATCGGGCGTTCTTACAGCTCTTGTAACAATCCACACATCAAACACATTTGTACATATATGTTTTCAAAACATTTCCTCTGCTTGAGCCCTTGGTATCAGCGCTTTTTTCCTCCTCCCTCCCCCAGTGTCCCACCCTCGTAGACGGCGGTGAATTAAAAAATATTATTTTCATATCTTATACCATCTGCTGTCTCCCTTCACCCATGTTTCTGTTGTTTGTCCTCCTGGGGGCGGGGTGGTGGGGTGTAGATGTTGGTCATTGTTTGGTTCCCAGTTTCTCCCCCTTCTCCCCACCCTCAAGGTATTGCTACTCCTATGATTGGTCCTGTCAGGGGTTTGTCTGTCCTGGACTCTGTGTGTTGAGCACTCTGATCTGTACCAGTGCACATGCTCTGGTCTAGCCAGATTTGTCAGATGAACTGGGGACATGCTAGTGTGTGTGTGTGTGGGAGGAAGCATTAAAGAACTGGAGTAGTGTTGTGCGTTCTGTCGGTGCTGTGGCCATAGATCTTTTCTTTTAAATCGTTTTATTAGGAGCTCATATAACTCGTATTACAATACACCCATCCATCAATTGTGTAAAGCACATTTGTACATTCATTGCCCTCATCATTCTCAAAACATCCGCTCTCCACCCAAGCCCCTGGCATCAGCCCCTAATTTTTTCCCCTCCCTTATGAACCCTTGATAATTTACAAACTATTTTGTCATATCTTGTACTGTCCGACGTCTCCCTTCACCTGCTTTTCTGTTGTCCGTCCCCCAGGGAGGAGGTTATATGTAGATCCTTGTAATTGGTTCCCTCTTTCCAACTCTCCCTCTCCCTCCCAGTATCGCTTCTCTCACCACTAGTCCTGAAGGAATCATCCTCCCTGGATTCCCGGTGTTTCCAGTTCCCATCTGTACCAGTGTCCATCCTCTAGTCTATCCAGATATGTCAGGTAGAATTGGGATCATGATAGTGGATGAGGCGGAAGCATTTAGGAACTAGAGGAAAGTTGTGTGTTTCATTGTTGCTACATCGCACCCTGGCTGGCTCATCTCCTCCCAGAGACCCTCCTGTAAGGGGATGCCCAGTGTGGCCATAGCTCTTTTCAATGGCCTTACTCAATGCAAAAACTGGACCATGAATAAGGAAGGCCTAAGTAGAATGGATGCATTTGAATTATATATATATAATATATATATATTATATATATATTTAAATCTCAGTTTAAAAATGCACCTACATCATAAGGTTGCCTCGAGAATGGATGATTCACTTGTTGGGGCGTCTGCACAGTGCCTCATGCACAGTAAGCAACAGACACTTCATCTGGACCTTTTTCAGCGAGTGAACGAACCTATCTTGTCCCCAGAACTCAGGGTCCACTAGAGATCAAGGATATTAACATCGCTTTGCAGGCAGGGAGGTGGAAGCTCAGGGAGGTTCATTAACTTGCCCAAGGGCACCCAGCTAGTTATCCAGTACAGTCTGGATGTAAACTCAAAGGTGCTCCCTGAAAGGCCTGCTTTCCCCCTCCAGGCTGTAAGGGGGGGGGGGGGAGTTTGGCCTAATCAGAGTCCCCAGAGGGCTGCTCTGTGCAGACCAGTCCATTAAGTCAATGCACGGCCAGGAAACGGCTGGAGACGGGGGTCCAGCGGATGGCTTTTAAAGCTTGTGGAGAGAGAAGTCGATCAATGATGGCATGATGCCTGCCCCCCAACTCCTGGCCTGTGTGCCCTCCCGCAAGTCCTCTGCCCAGCTTTGCCCATACCGTGTGATTTTAGGGGAGCGGGCAGCTTCTCTGAGCTCCAGCTCCACACGGTCGGGTATGAAATGGGTCTGAAAGGCCAATCCTGGGAATGGCTCTTCATTCTGTCCACACAGTTTTGTTTTTTTTCCAAACACAGATGCCCACAGAACTCTGGGAAATGTGTCTGGCTTGCTCTTGGTTTCATGATGTCTCCTGGGTCTCTGACCAGGAATGAGGAAGGAGGAGGGCCTGTGGATGAGTGTGGAAGGATCAAGAAGCCTTTGTGGGTGGCCCAGCTGTGTGGTGGGGATGAGAGGGGCCCTGGATGAGGGGGCTCTGTCTTTCCCTCTCCAACCCGCCCCCGACCTTCCATCTTTAGCACTTTTAGAGAATAACAGTGCCCCCTGGTGGTTCTTGTCATGCCCCTACCTAAAAGACAAATCCACGGCCATCGAATTGATTCCCAGCACCCCCTACGTAGTGTTTCCAAGTCGGTCAACCTGTTTAGAAGCAGACAGCCTCATATTTCTCCGGAGGAGTGGCTGCTGGGTTTGAACTGCCAACCTGGTGGGTAGCCATCCAATGCTCACCCCAAAATGCCCCCAGGGTTCGATGTTCTCTAGAACAGAGCTCAGGAAGGGGTACAGAATAACGGAATGATGCAAATGGCGTCCCTCTGTACTTGTGGTTCCTTCGCCCGACAGTCCCTCTCTCCTCTGTCCTTTTCTCAGCATCTGAGTCAGCCCCCAAACGTGCTTCCGAGCGATGATTCATAACGTGTATTCCCTGCAGTACGCTGGCTGAGAAATAAACAAGGTACCCGCTCCTCACTTTTCCAGACGGCCCTGTTTCCAACAGCAGGCCATTAGGTGAGAATCAGCATGCCGTACAGTGGGGGATGACCACATCAGATGACTACATTGACAGAACTGCCAAGATATAGCATGACCCAATTGCCAAAGCACCGCGAATCATGGCCCAGCCAAGCAGACACACAGACTTAAGGGGGACGCCAGCGTTACTCTCATCTCCCCCTTTGGGGTTTGTCACTCATCCATACATGGTTAATGTATGAAACACCAGGCCCTAGACCAGCGGTTCTCAACCTGTGGGTCGTGACCCCTATGGGGGAGGGTGTCGAACGACCCTTTCATAGGGGTCACCCAATTCATAACAGTAGCAAAATTCCAGTTATGAATTTGCAATGAAAATAATTTTATGGTGAGGGGGGGTCATCTTAAGCCGAGGACCTGTATTAAGGGTCGCGGCATTAGGAAGGTTGAGAACTGCTGCCCTAAACCCTTCACTATTGCAGTAAATGGAGAAGTCAGATAACAAGACTGCCGGTAAGCGGACAGCAGGTGCACGCAGAAAACGGCTTCCACCTGGAGCTTGGAGTCCCTAGGTCTTCACACCCACGGCGCCCTGCCCACTCGGGCTTGGAGCAGGCTTGAAGAAACTGAGAGACGCAGACGAGAAGTCCAGATGTCAGGATTGGCCCCAGACATGGCCAGACTGTGCCTTTTCTCTTTTTAAGTTGGGCACGAGCCAAATCACCAAGAACCCCGGGTAATTGCCAGGCGTTGCTTCTCTGACCCAGTTGTGACTCGGTGCCACGGATCGCATTTACTCAGGCGCTGCGCACAGAGTTCTGGCAACGGACTGATGGCAGGGAGGCCGCCCTGAAAATGAAGGCACACCGTCCTTGTCCTATTTCTGTTTAAGCAAAACCCAGCCACCCAGGGCCCCGGCGACCTTGATCTCCTTAAATCCACAACGGCAGGGCTCAGCTGAAAGTCATCATGTCCGCAACAGTCTCAACTCACTGCCTGGTTCATCGCTACGGCGGCTTCAATAACAGCAGCTCGCTGTCGGTCTAGTAACCATGACCAGGGAGCAACGCGTAGTTTTAAATGTGTTGGATTTCCTAAGGACTCATTACGAGGCACGAGAAGGTTTTACAGGAAAATTAAAAAGAAAAAAAAAATTTTTTTGGATGTAGCTACAAAGAATTACCTCCAAATGCCAACACCTGAGTCTTTTCCAGCTACCATGGAAATGGCTCTCCAGCATGGGAACATGGTGGGCCACTAACCTGAGTAACCCAGCAGTGAAGTTAGGCCAAGTCCACTCGGCAGCGGCTCTTCAAAGCACCCCGAAAAGTTGGGAAATGATAAAACCATGATGTGAACCGCCTGGCATTGAGCTGTGAGTTCTAGGAAAAGGAGGTGTGTTAGTCCTGACTGACTAGAGAAAGTCATAGACACTCATATGAGCCCAAGAGAACTGTATATAAAGAGTAATTGTATATTAAGAAAACATCCCAGCCCACTCCATTTCAAGTCCATTAAGTCTGATGTTAGCCTATCTGTCTGATACCAGTCTATAAATTCCTCTTCAGACTCACGCAACACATGCAATGACGTCGACTGCTGGAAGATCACAGGCCAGTGGGCGGAAAGTCTTATGGATCCAGTGGCGGTGGAAGCATCTCAGTGGGTCTCCATGTGGAAGCTCTGGCTCCAGAGCTCTGGCTCCATCAGCTTAGCACTATGTGTCTTGTCAGCAGGAATGTCTCGCAGGGCGTGAGTGTGAGTTCTTTATGTCCGTGGCGCCTCCAAGTGAGGTCATCGAGCTGCGACCTGATTGACAGGCTAGACTCCACCCCTTCACTCTCAATAGGCTCAAATTGACAACAGATTATGTTATCTTCCACAAGAGGACTTCTTTTTTGCTCCAAGGCAGGCGAGGACTAACTCTTTGTGGACATACTTCTGGATCAGTCCGGAAGGAGGTCAGTGGAGAGGGGCTGGCCGGCTGGAGACCCTGGGCCTGTCCTCCCCAGAAGCAGGTGCAATAGGCGGAGGAGGAAGACGCCCCTCAGGAAGGAGCTGTGGTGTAGGTGTGGCTGGGGACCTTGCAGTCACCTTCCACTTAGGTTATTCTCGTTGGGTGCTGTCAACATACAGACAGCAGACGGACACACTGCCCCGTCCTCCCCGCTGTTGTGAGGTCTGAGCCCACAGTGGCAATCCAACTTGTAGAGGGTCTTCCTGATGACAGGTCCGGAATACACGAGATGAAGTCTTGCCATCCTTGTGTCAAAGGAACATGCTGGCTGCGCTTCTTCCAGAACGGATTTGTTGGGTTTTCTGCCAGCCAACTGTCCTTTCAAGGGGACCTCGCCAGGGCCATCAGAACCACGGTGAGCGCAGGGAGGGTTCCTATTGGTCCTCCAGGGGCACTCTCCACCGAAACCGTGCACCTACCGCGGCAAACACGATGGAGTTTTGGATGCAGCCTTCTGCTGTCAACTACCCACGTGCCTCCGTGGGTTAGGCTGGGCTGTCCAGAGAAACAAACCCAGCGACCCTCATCAATGTATCAGAGAGCGCTCTCGATCAAGAAGTACTTTTATATCAAGAAGGCAGCCCTGCCTAGTCCAGCTCAGGCCCATGGGCCTGGTGTTACCTGGGGTCCTCTTCAGACTGACAGAGTGGCAGGCCGATGATGCAGAGAGTTGAAGCAGGCCAGTGGGTGCAGAGCTGTGTGGATGCACGGTTGGCGGGGACACTGGCAGGGTGCTACATGAGGTCACCCCTGGAGGTAGACACCAAATCCAAGCAATCAGGGAGGCAAAGGACAAGAGGCATAAAGAGAGGCTTCCTGGTGTCTCTCTTATTAAAAGGCCACACCCACAAGGAGGCAGCATCAGGCTGTGACCTGATTGACAGGTTGGACGCCACCCTCCACTTTCACACAGGGTCAAGTTGGCATAAAATGTAGTCACCATACCCGGCGCGACCCCATTCTTCCCCTTCGAAGGTGTAACTGAATCTCTACAATCTTGAGGGAAGACACGTTTTAAGATGAGTCTAATTTCCCTCTTCCAAGCATTTTCCTGTTTCACACAGCTCTCTGACGCCCTCTGAGCGCAAAGCTGGAATCAGGAGTACATCCAGAACGTGTTAGCTTGCAAAGCCCAAGCCAAGCAAGGCAAAGCAAACCCAAACCAACAGCAAGCCAATCTGCAACTAATGGTGGGCAGGGCACTCCTCCACTATGTTGACACTCGATGCCAGGCAGTTAGTTCTTTGTTGTGGGGGCTGTTGTGTGATTATAGGGTGCTTTGTGCCTTTTCTGACCTCTAGTCACTGCATCAGTGGTTCTTAGCTGGGAATCATTTTGGCCCCCGCAGAACATTTGGCAATGTCTGGGGACATTTTTGGTTGTCACCAAGGAGGGGTACAGGCAGGGAGTGCAGGGACAGGATGGCAGGAGGGTCACTGGCTCTCCAAAACCCCAAACCAAACTCACTGCCTTCGAATCAATTCCGACTCCCGGTGACCCTCTAGGACAGGGCAGAACCACCCCTGTGTGTTTCTGAGGCTATTAACTGTTTCCAGAAGCAGAAAGCCCCCTCTTTCTCCCGATGACCAGCTGGTGGTTTTGAACTGCCGACCTTGAGGTTAGCAGCACAACTTGGAACCACTACACCACCAGTGTCCCCGGCTCAGACATTGCCAAGTAGTCCCCAATGCCCGGGGCAGCCCCCGGACCAAAGAATGACCAGGTTCAAAGTGGTGAGAATGCTAAGATGATTGGGAACCCCTGGTGTAAAGCAAGGGAACTGGACCCTTGAACTGACCCAGTAGGCTGAGAGGAGACAACGATGCCACCCCCACCTGGGAAGGACTGTCCTTCCCATTCTCTCTGCAAAACCCGGATCCCTGCGGAGTGAGACAAAACAATGGGTTTAAACTGAGGGGTCCTGGGATGTACTGTCTCACAGGGGCCGCTTTTTGACAAGGTACTTGGGGAGCCCCTCCCCGGTTGGGGTGGCAAAAAGGCTTCTGAGAATGGCTGAGGATCACAGGACAGAGTTAACAGAAGTATGTGCTACTTACAGGGAAAGGGCCAGGAGATGCACCAAAAGGCACTGCCTACAGCCTGGCTGGGCTCTGTCCATAGACTGAACTCACACAGCAACGCAGTAGAAAGCCAACTGCCGGACGAGCTGGTATAAGCCCCACCCAGCCCTGTCTGTGGTTAGCACTGTCTCTAAGCCCAGGATTTTGTACTGTTTTGAATTTTTTTTAATAAATCATTTTACTGGGGGCTCATACAACTCTTATCACAATCCATCCATCCATTGTATCAAGCACATTTATACATTTGTTGCCATCTTCATTCTCAAAATATTTTCTTACTACTGAGCCCTTGATATCAGCTCAATTTTCCCCTCCCTCCCTGCTTCCCTCCCTCATGAACCCTTGATAATTTATAAATGATTATTTTTCCATGTCTTACACTCTCTGATGTCTCCCTTTACCCCCTTATCTGTTGTCCATCCCCCTGGGAGGGGGTTATAGATAGGTCAATGTGATCGGTTCCCCCTATCTCCCCCCACCTTCCCCTTGCCCTCCTGGTATGGCTACTCTCAATATTGGTCCTGAGGAGTTTATCTATCCTGGATTCCCTGTGTTTCCAGCTCTTAGTTGTACCCATGGACATGCTCTGGTCTAGCCAGATTTGTAAGGTAGAATTAGGATCATGATAGTGGGGGGAGGGGGGAAGGGAGAGGAAGCATTAAAGAACCAGAGGAAAGCTGTATGTTTCATCAGGGCTATATTGCACCCTGACTGGCCCGTCTACTCCCTGTGACCTTTCTGTAAGGGGATGGGTTTTGGGCCTCTACAGATGGGCTTTGGGCCTTTACTCCGTTTCCCCCTCCCCACATTCACCTCGACATGGTTTTTTGTTCTGGGTCTTTGATGCCTGATACCTGATCCTGTCGACAACCCCTGGATCACACAGGCGTGCTTCTTCCACATGGGCTTTGTTGCTTCTCAGCTTGATGGCCACTTATTTATCTTCAAGCCTTAAGACTCCAGATTCTATGTTTTGGATTTTGTAAACTAGTACCTGACAACTGTTGAAACATCCCTCTCTCAGAGTACATTAAGACATTATCCACTTGTAAATACAAATGAAACCTAGCTTCAGTTATGAGACGCGATGGGCCAAGCACACAGGGAGGAGAGGAGTGTGTGGAATGAGCTTGAATCAGCCGCTGCGGGCACTGCAGCCTGTGTGTTTGTGGCAGGATCAGCACAGCTTGGTGATGTGGGCTCTCACTGGTTCAAGTCACTACTGGTTCTCCCTCCACCCCCACCCTGCCGCACGACAATATACTGAGCACAGGTTGAGGGGCCGGGGGAGGGAAGCGAGAAGTTAATTAATAATATCAGAGCCAAAGAGAGAAAGAAGAGGCTTATTAATATGGGGACAGGCACACTGGAAAGAATATTTCAAATCCTGTTCTTCCCTAGGGAGCCTTAGTGGCCTAGTGGTTATGAGTCAGGCTGCCATCTGCAAGGCCAGCAGTTTGAAACCACCAGCTGCTCCAAGGGAGAAAGACGGGGCTTTCTACTCCTGCCGGGGTGACAGTCTCAGAAACTCACAGTGGGGTCGCGATGAGTCCTCATCGATCCTTGCTCGCACTGAGGTTGGCTTTTGAGTAGCTGTTTTCTTTCCTACCCACCCACTAGCGTGAAATACAAGAAACGAGATGCAGGTTTCAAGACCAGTGGAAACCCGTTCCATAGTTATTTCATGCTCTACTGTTTCTGAAAGCAGTCGCCAGGCCTTTCTTGCAAAGCGCTTCCCGGTGGGTTTGAACCTCAGACCTTTCCATTAAGCAGCTGCATGCCTCAGCACTGCACCACCAGGGCTCTTTTGCATTACACGTAGGGAATTTGGAACACGTGTTACTGCATAGGATGGTGCTTTGGTCATAATTTATGAGTCTTTCCATTTGCTCAGGGAGCCCTGGCGGCACAGTGGGTTATGAGTTGGGTTGCTAACCGCAAGTTCAGTGGTTTGAAACTGCTAACTGCGCTATAGGAGAAAGAGGAGGCTTTCTACTCCCGTAAAGATGTACGGTCTCAAAAACTCACAGGGCACTTCTACCCTGACCTACAGGGTCCCGATTGGTTGGAATTGACTTGATGGCAGTGAGTTTGGCTTTGGTTTTGTCGTTTTACAAAGCACAGATTTTCAAAGTGGCTCTTGAGTTGCCTTTGGATCTGGTGCTGGACACAGGTGGTGGGTCCTGTGAAGAGGTCGCAGCTGCTGGCAGGTGAGCCATCAGCGGTCTCCCCTGGAGCAGATGGGTGGGCTATGCCCTGGTTGTGCAGGGTGTGAACCTGAGGCTCGGAAGTGTTTGGGAAAGTTCATCACTGATATCCATCTTGGAATTCTTTCCAGATTTTCCTCTGGTAAACCCTTCACCAGGCCTTTTCCAAATTCTTATTATTCTAAAGGTGCATTTCTAGGGCCTTGGGTTTTATAGGGAAAAATCACAGTAAAAATGTGTGTGGGGGTGGTGGTGGTGGGTTGGGGCCTAGCGTCCTTCATAAATTCACTTGACATCCATTTATGTGAGGCTCAAGCTATGCTTCCCCACCAGGGGTCTTCACAGTCAATCCCCCTCCTCCAGCGAGGCGTGAACTTTGTTTACCTGCACTGCCTCGCTGGACTCCGGTCTGCCATGCTTGGTGCATCTCGGGGTGCCCGTGGATCGGGAGGTTGGTGGGGGTGTGTGTGTCGCAGGGGTTTGGGGAAGGATGCAGGAGCGAGGTAATAATACCTTCTGCTGCTAGATCACCTCACGGCCAAGTCCCTTTCTGCGACTGCTGCTGTAGCCAGCCTGTCCTTGCGCATTCCCTGGGACCCCGACTCCGACTGCGCTCCGTGCTCTTCGCGTCCCCGGTGGTTTCCCTGAGCCCCCTGAGATGTGCAGAAGCACCCCCTGCCTCCGCGCGCGCTCGGAACCGAGGGTTGGAAGCGAGGCTCTGCGGACTGGACAAACGCCGGCCCGCGCTTGCCCTCTGCTGGCGGCCGCGGTGCAGCCCGAGCTCCCCCACGCAGGAAGCCCCAAGCCCGTTTTGCAAGGACAGCCGGCATGCTCCTTAGAAGCAGGGATGGCTTGACTTCTCAAAAACGCGTCCTTTGGACATATTGACAGGAGATACCAGGCATCATGCTTTGTGACGTCGAGGGGCAGTGAAAAAGAATGTGTATGCAGCCAGACACCCCCTGCGTGCAGGATCCCAGATTGTCCCCTTTGCCAGGGACCCTGCCCTGGGTGGGCACATCTGGCTCATTGCCTTCCCCCATGCCTCCCCAGGCAGAGTTTAAAACAGCCCGGCAGCGGGAGGGCCGGTCTCGTGGACTGCCGCTCCGGGTCAGTGGCAGTTCGGAGAGGATTCTCTCCTTTTACCCTGCTCTGTGCCCGATCGGCTATGCCACTCACTCTCTGGCCTCGGCACTACGTGTGGGTGCACATTCCCACGAGGTGGCCCGAATTCAGTTGTGAGTCCCAGCGAGGCTTCCGCGCAATTTGGCATGCTCCCCTGAAGTCGCGTGTAGTCTTCTGAGGCTGGAAAACCTGAAACTTCTCCTGTCCTTTATAAAAAGCCACCTGGATTACAAGCCAGGCTCTGGCTTTCTCGTGTGAAGCCACGAACCGAGGCATGACCCACCCGAGAAACCTGACAGGTTGATGTAGTGGCTGTAACAACGGGCTCAAATAGAGCCACAGTTGTGAGGGTGGGCACAGGGCCGGGCAGCGTTTTATTCTGCTGTACATGGCTCGCTACGAGTCAGAACCGACTCCGCAGCACCTAACAATACCAGCAACATCTTTTAAAATGGGCATCATGGTGATAACATGCCTCAAGGGCTGTTAACATAGGGACGATGATGGACACACCATTGGGCTGTCTCGTGGGACCCTCACTCTGGAGGCCTGGATTCAAGTGTCCCTGCTCCCAGACGCTGAGGGAGGAGGACGTCTTCATGTCGCTCCCAGCCACAGCCACCCCAGTCCACCCCCCAGGACTCCGAGAGAGCGTGCGTGACCAATGGCTAGACCATGATGGGCAGATGGAACTGAGAGACCCAAGAAGACAGGTCCATTTTCTAAAGGGGAAGGTCACATGGGAGTGTGGCTCGGAAGGGAAGCCTCTGAGGGGGTGACTTTGAATCAGACACTTACATCCACTGCCTTGGCGTCAATGCCGTCTCATAGTGACCCCCTAGGGCAGTGCAGAACTGCTCCTGTGGGTTTCTGAGACTGCAACTCTTTCCAGGAGCAGAAAGTCTTGTCTTCCTCCCAAGGAATGGCTGGTGGCTTCGAACTCCTAACCTTGCTGCTAGCAGCCCCACACGTAACCACTGACACCAGGGCTCATCTTTAGAGCAAATATAACGAGACGTAATTAAACAGAAAACAAAGCAGCCAGCTGGTGTGAGGCTCACGAGACTCTACGTCCTGTTCCTAGCGGGAGGGGCGGGGAGGTGGGGGAGGCTGCAAATTTAAATATATTTTATCGAGACCCCTTTATTAAGACTTAAGCAGGACAAAGACCAAAATGAAGCATCTTGGGATGCTTGGACTTGGGAGACCATCAGCACGAAGCCACAATGGTATCTGAAGGCCTGAACCACCAGGTTAGTCACATAGAACCTGGTAGCAAAGGAGAGTCACAAACCGTGATTGGCGGCAGGTCAATCCATCACAGTCGAAGGCGGGACTAGGGCCGTGGGGTAGAGACTGTGATTGGCTACGCACACGATAGCAGACAGACATTTACAGGCTTAGTTCGGGGGCCCTCTTGGTGGGGACGTGGCTCACACATTCAACCCTGGGACCCCAAGTTCCATTTAGGGTCAGTCCCTGGGCTGTCCAGGGGAGTGGTAGTAATCTACTTTGGAGCTCACCTGCCTGAGGGCAAAGCTTTCACATTGTCCACGAGTGGTCAGAAAGGACACATTGGGGGCTGGATCTCTGAGGGGACTCAAAAGGCTCCCACGGCAAACCTTCAAACAGGACTGCCAGTGAAGCCCCTTCCGGCTCATGGTGCCCCTGTAAGACAGGGTGGAACTGCCCCTGTGGGTTTCTGAGGCTGTACCTCTTTATTGCAGCAGCAGGTCTCAGCTCTCTTCCTAGAGCTGCTGGGAGTTGTGAACTACTGACCTTGTAGTGAGCAAGCAGCCAACACCTAATCCACCCTGCCAGCTTAGCCCTGCGTGAGCAGCTGCTCAGAATCAAGCTCTGACGCAGGTGCTGGAGAAGAACTGTGCCCCACAGGCTTTCAATGATGGAGACGTTGGAAGGAAGCTCATTGCCAAGTCTTTCTCCCAAGATGCCTCTGGATGGACTCAATCTTCCAACCTTTTGGTTAGCAACTGAGCACACTAATGCTACGAGCTGGAGGGTGAACACACACCTGGGGAAGGGACTCACAGGCACAATGAATAGTAAATGTAACCCCCGGAGGTGCAAACAACCCCAAACGCCCCAAACTCACTGCCCCTGAGTCAATGCTGACTCAGTGAACCTATGAGGTTCCATAGGGTAGAATTGTCCCTGTGAGGCTGTAACTCTATGGAGCACACAACCCTCCCTCTGGCCCCTGGCAACCTCTAGCAAACTCTGGTCTCTATACACTTGCCTTTTCTTTTTAAAAGAGCTATCAAAAGTTTTTTAGTGGTCACTAGGGTCAGTCATCAGAAAGTGGGGGTGGAGGGTAGCGGGGATGGAAAAACTATGTGGATCATGGAATAGTACGCTTGCAAAACATATGCTTGTAATTGCTGCCAATAAGGCTGAAACCTGTAAATAAGTGAACAGGCAAAAGTGTGTGATAGATATACAAGGGGGCTTCAAAAAGTTTGTGGGAGACTTCCATAATTTTCAAATGCATTTGCAGTCATCGCTGGGGCTATATGCTGATTGGTCTGCTGGCCTGCTCTCCCTCCTGCACGGCCGGGCGCAGGACCTTCCTGAAACCTTGCAGGGCTGAGAGTACGCGGTCAAGGTGGCGAGGGAGGATGCTGCTTTGTTCTCTGTGGTCTCCAGGTCATAGTCAAGCTGCTTGCTCGTCTTGGAGAGCTTAAGTCAGGTTGGCCCTTGCTTTGAGCTGAAGAGGTGCAAGGAGTCTCAGGCAGAAGACACATCTGTGGTGTATTCAAATGTCACAGAGTCTTGGCTTCAAGGTCTCATGTGGTATTTGTTAAACTGGGTACACACACCGAGAAAGCTGGCTCTCCAATCACTTTGGCACTTGGCATGGTTTCCTTGCAAAGAGGAATTTATAGCTCCTCCTGCACGGCCATGATCTCAACTGTAAGGTCTGCACACAGTGCGCCCCCCACCTTTTTTTAATAAAAGGTCATACTTGATTTGTCTTGTTGTGCTTGGTTTATTTTGCTCGGCGCTCTGCTAAGAACATTGGTGAACAAGGCCCTTTTGGAAACTGGTTCCCAGTCTGCTGGATGTGTAGGAGCGGGGCTGCTGCAGTTCTTTGTACTTTCTTGAGGAATTTGCCAGTTTTCCACGACCCTGCGCCCTTTGCATGCCCTGGCGACACCAGTCATTTTCAGTTGCTTTTCCACGCTTCTGCAGCAGGACTGAAATGGTATCTCCTTGTGGTTCTGAGTCCCATCTCTCTGATGGCAACTGATAGTGACCAGTTTTCATGTTATTTGAAGGCCGCCTACCTATTCAAGTTTTCACCTGTTTTGCGACCGGGCTGTCCTTTGGTTGCTGCGGCTTGTTTCTCAGATTCCTGTCAGATGCGTGGTTTCCTTTTCGGGCGAACAAAGGTGTTTGATTCTTATGATGTCCCCTTTAACTACTTTGCTGTTGTTGGTATGTGCTTTTAATCATTACAGTCGATAATCTGCTGTCGAAAGCTCGGCCTGACAGTGTTGCCCTTGCTGGTTCTTCTAGAACTTTTATGGTTCCAAGTTTGCACCGTTAGGTCCTTAATCCATTGTGAATTTGTTTTTGTGTTTTTCCTCTTTGTAAAACACTATCATGAAGTAAAACAGAACAAAAACACCTGAGAAACAATTCATATCTTGTCAGAAAATGCTCGTGAACAAGATGGAGTGGATTCCATTCGGAGCTCTCCTCCGCCCTGCAGGGTGTTAGTCTGCAGCGTTCTGCTCTGGGGCTGTGTGTGTCCGACTTGGGCCGTGGGGCAGTGCTAGCGTTGTGGACTGAGATGAGCTGAGTGTCCTCTTTGGGGGAAGAAGTTGTGAAGGACCGGGTCCTTTCCTGGAGCAGGTGGCAGAGGCTTCAGCAGTGAGGGCATCTAGCCTGGTCTCTGATTAAACCCCTCTCCTCGTAGTGGACGATTTTAAGAAAGACCAGACCGATCAATGAATGGCAGATAACCACACCCCCATCCAGGGGAAGAACAGCAGAAACCAGAGGGGAAGGGAGACAGCGGTGTGTGAGATTTGAAAATACTAACAATCTATAATCTATCAAGGGGCCATGAGGCTTGGGGGGAGGGGAGGGAGGAGGAAAAGGTAAAAGGAGGAGCTGATCCCAAGGGTTCAATAGAAAGTAAATGTCTAGAAAAGAACGATGGCGATATTTGCATGAATCCGTCGGATACAATTGATACATAGATTGTAACAAGAGTTGTAAGAGCCCCCAATAAAATGATAAAAAAACCCCACAAAAAATGGTACCAAAGGCGATAGGAATATTGTCTCCCGAGGCCAGTAAAGTTCATGAAGGGAAACACAGCACTGAGGAAGACACTTCTGGTGCTGGGAAGATTCGCGTGAGCAGCTACCAAGACTGCCCGCTTGTACCTCAGTGGCCCGCTCTGGCTGGCGGGAGACTGCCCCAAGGGTACCCTACAGCTGTGGCAGCCGCTTGCTGCCCGGCTCGCACGTAGACAAGGGTTTCCACGCAGTAAGGGGACCGGACACACCAGGCACTTCTGCCTCGTCTATACAGGATTTGTATGTAAACCTCTGAGTTGACGATTGATTCCAACCCCCGAGTATTGCAAACTAAAGTCTATACATTCTATGAGATAACATACAGATACTCACAGCAATCATAAAGATGCATATATTAAAATATTATCTACAAACATAATGTTGGTTGGGTGGGGCGGGGGCGGGGAGGCACATTGTGCAGTTGAGTCGATGCTGACTCACAGCGACCCTGTGGGACAGGGTAAAACTGGCCTTGTGGGTTTCCAAGGCTGGAATCTTTAGGGAAGGCGACTTCCTCCCGTGAGTAGTTGTTGGGTTTGAACCACCGACCTCCAGGTGAGTGGCTTGACCCTCATGAAGCCCGAGCCCACGCCTGTGAGGGAGCGGTGTGTAGGAGAAACGCTAGGGAGGGGTCCCGGAGCCTCGGCTTGGTGCTGAACCAATCCGGACCTGAAGCTTCCAATCGTGCCAACACAATCCTGATGAGCACCACGTCTCACTCTGGTTCGGCTGCAAGGGCATTCCCGGCGCTCCCGTCAAGAGCGGCCACAGAACAGGCCCGGCATTGCCGGCGAATCACACACAAACATGCACACGCCCACACTCCGCTTTTCCGGAACGCCGCAGCAGACTCAAAGTGACTGGAGCAGGAGGGAGTCTGTCCCGGAGTAGTGGTCCTGAAAGTGCTGTGCTGAGTGGACACGCGCCCTGCCCACACGCCCCTCTGGGGCGCCCACGGGGGGTGGAAGCGCCGTCTAGTAGAGGGCGGTCACTTCTCAGCAATCCGGAGCCTGTCCGAGAAGCTGAACGGCATTTCGTCGGTGGTCTCCACCGGGACGTTACTTCTCACAAACTGCGAGGAGTAGTGGCGGGTGTGGTAGCTGGAGACGAAGGGGTCTGGTGTCCGGCTGCAGCGACACCCGTCGGCCGGCCCCAAGGGGCCTGGGCAGCCAGCGTTGGAGTGGCAGAAGTCGTGGTGGAGTGACTGGTGAGAACAGTGATAGTGTCCGGCGGCCCCCGAGCTGGCCGCGGGGCTCGGGTAGGGGCCACTGGACATGACGCAAGTCTGAAAGGACGTCTTCCTCCCGAGGCCGCGGTGGATGTCCAGTTTGGCAATGAGAGGCTTCCCGACATTCACCTCCTGCTTTTCCTCCACCGTCTCTTCCAGCCCGGAATACTGGTACGACAAACACACGGTGAAGACCAGATGTTCCTGAGAGAGGACAAACAGAGAGAATGAGTCTGCTTAACTCGATCCACAGCGCACGTCTGCTGATGTTGGGGGCCTGTTGAATTAATCCCGACTCACGGGGACCCTGTGGCAGAGCAGACTGGTTTCCTGGGTCTTTGCGGATGGGAAAAAGACGGGGCTCTTTGCCTCTGTAAAGATGCACAGCTCCGGAAACCCACAGGGGCAGCCCTGCTCTGTGCTGGAGGGCGAGACGGCAAGTCGGAATCAACTAGAGGGCAGCGTCTTTTATTTTGTGCCCCCTGGAGTCTTGGTGGGAGCAGGCCAGCAGGTGTTGATCCTGCGGAGTGTTTACCTGCTGCCGCACTAGTAGATCCACCTTAAGATACCACTTTACCAAAATAAATGAAACAGAAACCACGCCCCTGCCTGTCCCCCCCCTTTCAAATCCTCAGGGAACCCCCTCGGCTTCCTAGAGGGGGGACAGGCAGCGCTCCTTCTCTCCCTCTTGCGGCCCCAGCGCCAATTCCAGGAGCTCGGCACTGCCACGTTCGTTCGTTCACTATAAAACTCTAGGCGACAATCAGTTTGAAAACATTTTCTTTCTTCTTGAACTCCTTCATATCTGGTCTCCTTTGTCCCCTCCCCACCACCATACTCCACCAGGAACACTTATTTTTATTTATTTTTTGCCATCTCTTATATATCCAATATATCTATTCTCAAACAATTCTGTTGTTCAAACAACAGACTGTTTTTAAAAAAAAATCATTTTATTGGGGGCTCTTATCACACTCCATACATCCACCTATTGTGTCAAGCACAGTTGTACATATGTTTCTATCATCATTTTCAAAACATTTTCTTTCTACTTGGCCCCTTGGTATTAGGTCATTTGGGTGCTAAATTTTTCCCTAACTGCATCTGCAACAATCCACTTTCCAGTGAGTTCTGCATGATAACAAGGCTACTCTCACCCCTGGTCCATCGTCAGAGAGGACTCACCAGGGTCTTCTTCATCCATGGAAATTTCCCCTTTATTTAAAAACAAAACTGAAACAGCTTTGGAATAGGGGAAAGGGAGCGCAAATATTATATTTTGCCCTAAATACATCTATGGGATGTCATGCTATCTGTAAGAACTCCCAGTAAAATGATTTAAAAATAATAATAGTACTAAAAGAAGAGAGTCAAGAAAAAAATCAGCACCCTATCATTTGAACCTCATGAACCATTTAAATTTGTTCTAGTTTTTAATATTTTCTCTTTTCTTTTCGATTGAGATTTCTGTCTTACTCTGTTATTCTTGTTAGTTTAAAAAAATGTTTTTCTGTGTATGAAGTCCAGGATAGATAAATTCATAGAGACAGTAACTGGGCTGATGGTTCCTTGGGGGTGTGGCAGGGGATATTGAAGGGAGTTGGGGGGCTAATACTTGAGTACGAGAATGAAGACAGTCTTCTAAAGCTGACTATGGTGATGATTGCTACTGTTCTTGATGTGACTGGACTATTGAATTGCGTGATATGAGAATTATATGCCAATAAAACTCTTGGAAAGAAACAAAAACAAAACTCTAGGCAGCCTGCACTCAGATTCCTGAGTCAATGGCCAAAGGCCCTTTGGGAGCAGTGTGGCTCCGGGCGGCGGCCCGTCCCCTTGTACGGAGGTGGGATGGGACCCTTTAAAGACAAAGTAACCTGCGGGGTACCAAGGCCCAAAGCCGGAGCTCTCCATGAATACGACGACTACGAAGAACCTGCAATCACAGGCGGAGGAAAAGAACTGAAGCCGAAGGTGGCCTCAACTTGTACGGCCGAAGGGGAGTTTCAGTGACTAGCTGTGGCGGGCCAGTCGGTCTGTGCTCGCTGTCCTTGCCCGAGTGTCAGTAGTAGCCCCCCCGCCCCAACTTCCTGATAAGTTAATCATACAGTCACGCAGCTTGGAACCAATGGCGCGTTCCAGCTTGGCGAAGGCACATTTTTATTAGAAGGCTCATCTGGGGTAGTTGAGGTAGTTTTTCAGCATAAAACAACGAGACATTTAAAATTAAGGGGAAAAAAAGACTTCAACAGCAACATAAATTCCTCTACGTCCCTCAGCCACGCGGAGGGTAATTACATCAACTTTCACATGGACAGCCACCCCCAAGGGCAGGCTACGAGATGGGAAAGGGCCCTGGTGAGACTTAATGTCTCCTCTCTCCCTCAAGAGACCCCCCTCCCCACACCGCACCCCAGCCCGAAAGCAGCCCTTTATGAACAAATGCAAGGGCCACGTGCCAGAATGCGCTCCCTGTGGAGCTGCAGGGAGAGGCCTCACCTGTAGCTTCTGCAGCGAGCCGAGCCTGGTGTAGAGGCAGTGCTTGGGCAGGTCCTTGGACACGAAGTAGCTGCCGGTTTCTTCCGGAGTGCCCTTATTTGCATCTTTGGGGTCAATGTCCAGGTCCTGGGAGAACCGGTGGCAGTTAGTTTGGGACACCAGTGAAGGCCTACCATCTAGTTCAGGCATCCTCAAAGTATGCCCCGCTGGCCACATGTGGCCCGCTGAGGATATTTATCCGGCCCGCTGGGTGTTTTTGCCCTGTTTGGTTTTTACTTCAAAATAAAATATGTGCAGTGTGCATAGGAATTTATTCATAGCTTTTTAAAAAACTATAGTCCGGCCCTCCAACAGGTCTGAGGGACAGTGAACTGGTCTCCTGTTTAAAAAGTTTGAGGACCCCTGGTCTAGTTTGTGGCTCAAAGCCTTGTAGTCAGCACCACTGGCTCGTGAATGCTGCCTCGAGTAGGTTTGCTCCTTTGGGGTTACGCCCTGGGCTGCTAGCCCGGAGGTCAGCAGTTCCAAACCACCAGCTGCTCACCGGGAGAAGCGGAGGCCTTCTACTCCTGGAGAGTTACCGTCTCGGAAAACCCCGCAGGGGTAGTTCTACCCTGTCCTGCAGGGTCGCTCTATGGGCCGGCACCGGCCTTAGGCATTTAACAGAAGCCATTTGGCAGAAGTAAGGCTGAGCGGTGCAGCTTACACGCAGGAATCAAGGGGAACCTCACCAGGGGAAAATCGGTCGCGTAGGCATCACACATGACAATTTCCGGCGGTCTGTGGACTATGCTCGTGTAGATGATCATGACGTTGGAAAACTCAGCCGCAAACCCCAACTGGATCTGCACCCCACACTGGAACTGCAGACACATACTTTCTGGGAGCTCTGGAGGAATGAGAACAGCGGCATCATTCAAAGAGCATTGGGTGTGTTTTCTGACGGCTGTTAATTCTCACAGTGCAGCCCCCGAGATCCTCAAGGACGGGACACCATTCCCTGTTGTGACTTTCCTGATCCTTTTCTTACTCACAGTTTTTGCTTTTTTTCCCCTCCTCATTCTCTCCTCACCTCCCCCCTAACCTCCTGGTGTTGCTACTCCATCACTGTCCTGGGGTGTCTCTCTGTCCTGGATTCCACGTGGAGAGCTCTTCCCTGCACAGCTCTGCTCTGGCCCAAAGTGAAAGGCAGGGCTGGGGTCATGACAGTGGGGGGTGAGGAGCCTCAAAATCCAAAAGAATGTTGTGTCTTCCATCGGTACTGCACCCTGACTGGTTTGTCCCCTCCTTGTAAGCCTGTGTGTGTGGGGGGTAGGGGAATGTCCCATTGCCTACAGATGGGCTTTGGGTCTCTGCTCTGATCCCGCTCATTAGCATCAATATGACTGTTTGTTTTGGGTCTCCTCCTGCCTCTTACCTACTGCCATCAACACCTCATGATTACACAGGCTGGGGTGCTTCTTCCATTGGGGAAGGGAGGCTTTGTTTTTTCCCTGCTAGATGGGTGCTTGTTTACCTTCAAGTCTTGAAGACCCCAGAGGCTATGTCTTCTAATAGCTCGGCACCATCAGCTTTCTTCACATTAGCTCAAGTACCCATTTTAACTTTAGCGATCATGTTGGGAAGGTGAGCATCACCAAATGCCAGGTTATTAGAAGAAAATGTTCTTGCATTGAGGGACGACTCGAGTAGAGGCCCAATGTCCGTCTGCTACCTCGGTGCTTAACATATAAATGCTTAACATAGTTACATAGACCTATATCCCTATCATTATATATTAATATACTTACATATACACATGCCTATATTACTTCTATAAATGTATTTTGCCTCCTGTTCTTTCTTCTCTTTTCTTTCACTTTCCTCCTGTGCCACTATCATGTTCGACCTTCATTCAGCTAGCAGTAATTCCTCTCGGCTACATTGTACTTGATCAAATCCCACCAGGCCTCCTACATCCTCCTTGCCATGATTTCAGATCTCTTGTTGTTCCTTTGTCCCTGGGTTTGTTGGCTCCCCCCTCCTTGTCCATTCCATTGTGTTCTCAGGATTGTTTATCTTGCCTATCTTATATAGATAGACATAGGTGGGGGGAGGCCTATAAATAATTCCAGGTCTGTCTGCTGCTCCTTATATATGTTTTCTGGTTGCTTGTGATAAGGTGCCAAGCCCTGCCCTCCCAGTCTGAGGTCTATTTTCGGTAATCCATGGGGATTTTGATGCTTTGCTACTTTTGTGTTTTGTCCTGGTGTGTTTGTGTTTGTGTGTGTGTGTGTGGTCAGACCGAAAACAATTCCAGCACTGTGTCTCCAGTGCTGTCCTCTGCAGTGCTGTGGGTCAGTGAGGGCACCTCGTGTCTACTGGTGGGGCCGGCCTGACGGTCCTCTTTGTACCTTGGCTACTATGAGCAGGAGTATCGTCCTTGTGGGGCCAGGATACAGTCCACTTTCTCTCCCTCTTAGTTTGCTCCCGTGTGTTCTGGGCAGACCTGCCACTCTCCCTGGGCTGTACCTTCAGTGCTGTCCTCTTTAAGTGCATTCTTCTGGGGAGGGGGTTGACGTAGCTGGGATTGGGGCCAGTCCCACTGACGGTGTTTTAAAGCAGTCTGAAGCTTCTCCGTAACATATGCCTGTGATTGCCCTGTGCCCTTTAAGGAAAGCTATCAAGATTACTCCTACTCCCGTGGGATCTCCAACAATAGCCACCAGAACCATCTGAGCTGACCTGTCTCTCTGGAACAGAACCGGCCCAGCAGATCCCCTTGGAAGGCCCTGCTTTGATTGACCTGTATTTTGAAGGTGGCCTCATGAGACTACAAAGCAAGCAGGACTGACAGAACGTGTCTGCACCACGTTCACACACGTTTAGCTCGGGATCAATCAACGCACGCATGAACTGTAACCCAGTGGCAATGCTTTCTGGCCTGCCCTGGTCCAGAGGCAAGAGTCTCTCTGATTTAGCATCTCAGTACAGAGCGAGTTGTGGAGAGAGGAGGCTTGATGGCGAGGTGGCTTTGAGTTGGGCTGCCAACGGCAAGGTCGGCACTTTGGAACCACCAGCGGCTCCTCGTCAGAGAAATGAGATTTTCTATTGGCACCAAGAGTCACCGTTTGGGAACCATGGTTCCCCAGGGTTGCTATGAGTCGACATTGACTCATGGCAGAGTTTTTTTTGGTATTTTTACAAACTAAAAACAGAAAATTAAAAAACACCTGACATTACCGTACCGTGTGCCTTGGCCCACTGTAGGTTCCGCACCAGCGACTCGGCCGAGTGTGGGGTCCCCTGTATGGGGTCAGTGAGGGCCCTCTTCTCAGACAGGCTGCTGCGGATCTCGAGGGCCTGCTTGCCTTTGGTGAGGTGACACTTGCCCATGTCTAGGGAGAAGGGACAGACACTGTTCTCAAGGTCATGGTCTGGGACAACAGCCGGATTGACTCCGCACCAAGTCAAAGCGGGCAGTGTGGTTTTCCCCGTGTGTCTGCCGATGATCTCACCCACTTCTCATGAACAGATCCCAGGAGACCACACCAGAGCAGGGTACTGTTTCAGGGCCGGATGAACGGTAACACACCCTCTTACAAAACACAGAGCGTGCATCCGTGAGCGTGCGTGCATGAGACCCCCACAAAGCAGCCTACCCGCACTGTGCAATTCTGTGCCATTAGCTGGCCACCGCTCAGGAGGGGACTGGGACTGTGTGTGTCTGGCCTGGGGCTGGGTGGGTTGACCATTAGCTGGTCACCGCTCAGGAGGGGACTGGGACTGTGTGTGTCTGGCCTGGGGCCGGGTGGGTTGACCATTCGCTGGTCACCGCTCAGAAGGCGACTGGGACTGTGTGTGCCTGGCCTGGGGCCGGGTGGGTTGACCATTCGCTGGTCACCGCTCAGAAGGCGACTGGGACTGTGTGTGCCTGGCCTGGGGCCGGGTGGGTGATGTGTGTCCCGTGGCATTTCCAGCCTGGGCAGTTTGTGGAGTGGACAAGGTAGGTCTGAAAGAGCCCACTGCAAGCAGGGCCTTCCTGAAACGCTTAGAAGATGTTCCAGCGCACAGAGCATTCAACTCGCAGTGCATGCTGGGAGGGTGTCTGCTGCCACAACTCAGCACGTATCTTGTCTAGGGAAGGAGGGAGCCTTCTGTTAAGTTTTAAAACGTTTAAAAGTACAGCTTAAGAAATCAGAATACACGTCGCCAGAGCCTGTGGAACTCCGTGGGTATCAGTTGATGAGGGCAGATGGGGTCTGGGGGTATTGTCTATACAGCAAAGCCTTCTCCTCAGAGAGCTGAGACAGACCCGCCGGACGCATGGACAGGCGGGCGTCCACCAGGGAGCCACAGCTCCTCTTGCCCTTACGAGTGGAAACAACAATGCCCAGCCTGTGTGCCGCTCTCCACAGCCCTGGCAACACCGCAGCCTCCCCCTGCGGGCCTCCTGTGGCCCACCACACCTCTTCCAAGTCTGCCATCCCAGGGCTTTGACTTGTAACGCTCCCCACTGTGCTACCAGCGAGGGGTAAACCCCCGTCTGTCCTACTCCACCTCATCAGCCACGGCCGCCCCCAGCGCCTGGAAGCCCTGGTTGTATTTTGCTCGGAGCAGCCTGGTGGGTGCCGGTTTGGGCTGTGCTCTGCACGGCTGTCGGCCCTTCAAAACCACCAGCAGCTCCAGGGGAGAAACTAAGACGGGGCTCTCTAACCTCACAACCGGCTGCAATCGCTACTCCTCTGTTTGAGTGGCTTCCCAATCTGTGGGTTTCCCTCACCCCTGGTTTGCTTACCTTCTGCAACTTCATCCAGTAGCACAGTGATTTTCTTATCTTCTAACAATCTGTCTTTTAGAAATTTCATGAAGATCCCATTCGCCAGCCCAGAATGCTGGATTTCAAAAGCTTCTGCTCCTTGGCACCTGAGAAAACAGCAAATGAGATTTTTTAAAAGAGCAATCAGTTACCTTGTGGCCAGACCGGCACTTCCCCAGACACCTTCCCTCAGCCACGGCGGCCCTCATGGAAGAGGCACTCTCTAAGCCGGAGCCACGGCGGCCCTCATGGAAGAGGTACTCTCTAAGCCGGAGCCACGGCGGCCCTCGTGGAAGAGGTACTCTAAGCCGGAGCTACGGTGGTGAGGAATAAAGTCGGGCACTTAAGCGCTTTCTACCAAGAACGCCGAGGGGACACATGCACACCACCGTGATTGGTTGCTGCCAGCAAGCCCACTCGGACAAAGGCACCCCCGCACCCAGGGATGTCTCTATTCTCACGCAGAGGAAGAGTTCGGAGCAAGAGTCCTCAGCATGAGTGGAACCTTTTCTTCCTTTTAAAAAAAATCATTTTATCTGGGGGCTTGTACAGCTCTTATCACAATCCATCCATCCATCCACTGTGTCAAGCACATTTGTCCATTTGTTGCCATCATCACTTTCAAAACATTTTCTTTCTACTTGAGCCCTTGTTATCAGCTCATTTCCCCATCGCTCCCTCTTCCTCCTTCATGAACCCTTGATAATTTATAATCCCCCCCCATGTCTTACACTAATCTATGTCTCCCTTCACTCACTTTTCTGTTGTCCGTCCCCTTGGGGGGGCATTATATGTAGATCACTGTGATCTGTTCCCCCTTACTTTGCCCTCCTGGTATCACTACTCCCCTTATTGGTCCTGAGGGGTTTATCTGTCCTGGATTCCCTGTGCTTCAAGCTCCTATCTGTATCCGTGTACTTGTTGTGGTCTAGCTGTATTTGTGAGGTAGAATGGGGTCATGATAGTGGGGGAGGAAGCATTAAAGAACCAGAGGAAAGTAGTATATTTCGTCGGTGCTATACTGCACCCTGACGGGCTCATCTCTTCCTCACGACCCTTCTGTGAGGGGAGAGGTAATGCTTCTTACGTGGCGTATCCAAACACGATGTTGGCAGTGACCTTGAGTGCGTCCAAGATCGGAATGGTATCGTCGTAGTCGTTTCTGTTGGGGAGCAGAGAGGGGGAAAAGACACAAACACCAACAGGTCATGAGAACGCTGACGTGCGCATACATGACGGTGCACAGGCAGTCCCCGAGTTAGGAACGGCATCTGTTCCTAACTCTCCTGTAAGCCTGCGAGGGGGATTTGTGGGCAAGCTGGCGCAGGTGCACACGGTTCGTACTTCGTCTTATTTCTGTGCTCCCGTGAAGTCAGTCTTGGACACCCCCAGGGGCATCCTACCCTGCCCTATCAGGGTGCTCGATGGCAGTGAGTTTGGCGGTGGGTTTAGTGCAAAAGAGCCCTCCAATGTCCCTTCAACCATCTAAAAGCCACAGCAAGCGAGGGCGATGGTGACGGAAGAATTTGTTGTGAGTAGCAGCTCGTCCAATCATTTTAAAGCGAGGATGGATCATGGAACGTTAAGAGGCCAGTAGGAGCTGGGGGTGGTCTGTAATGAAAACCACAACTGGACCCTATCCGAATGGCTACTTTAAAACCACAGTAGACACTCTGAACCCAGCAAACACTACGGCGGCAGTAGACACCCATGAGCCGCTGCCATGGAGTTCATCCTGCCACTCAGGGACCCTGCAGGATGGAGAGCGGGCCTCCAAGCAGGCGGCCTTGGCTTTTTCCTGCGGAGCGGCTGGTGTGTTTGAACTGCCGACCTCTTGACCTGAGGTGCCCCAGATGGCAGCCACGACCTTCTCTTTCCCTTACAACTCGTCTGTGAACTCGGGCATCAGCTAGATGGGCACGTGCTGCCCCTGCACTCTCTCTCTCCACCTGGGGGACGAGATCTGGGCAGAGTGACCAGAGGCTCGGGGCCATGGTCTTGCGTATCCCCTGGGGATTCAGGGAAGGAGTTCTCGGACATCAGAAGGGCTGGCAAAGAGCCAGGACTTGTCCAGCGTGAGTCCACCCCTCGCCTTGAGTTTTCTACGTCTGCTCTTCAGCAGACAGGTAGGAAGTTCAGTGAAACAGACAGAGAGGGAAACCAGGGTTCCCTCTAGTTGTCTTCTCAGTCAGCTTTCACCTCGAACTTAAAACTCCACAAACCCAAGGGGGTCTCGGTGTTTCACAGGTGCATCTCAGAGTTCATTCTCCAAGGCCAACACACCCTACCCCCACGCCCAGGGACAACCCCGGGGTCTGGGTTAGGGGCCGTACCTCTTCCTGCACATGTCCAGCAGGAACACGTTGAGGCCGGTCTCTTTCTCCTGCATCAGTTTCAGGATATTCTGCACACAGAGGCAGTTTTCCGATCGGTAGGGATTGGGAGCATCCACGGGCACCATGAAGCTGTTTCCAAAGTTTTCATAACCATGACCTGCATAATACAGTAATCCTGTAGGGAAGGAAGGACAGACAGCAACTTTAAATGAAACTTTGAACATCGATCGCTCAGAAAGTAACAAAAATGAAGGTCCCCGTTCATACCCGCAGGAATTTATTCCACACAAAACACGTCTGAGCACGTCTGTCTCTGTGATCAGAGGATGGCTGCAGGCAAATTCTCTGTCACACACTTGTCCCCGGCTCGGCAGGTTGCACCCACACACGCGCCCCGCAAAAGCTCCCATCAAAACAGTGGTTTCTGAGGGGCAGCTTGGGACACTTAAGGTCCAGGAAGGCAGAAGTCAGCTCTGAAAGTTATGTGACTTTTGTTGAGACATCAAAGACGTCGATCCTGAGAGATTTCCTCAAAGGACATGGGACAGTCATGAAGCTTATCACAAAGAAACGATATGAAGAGTGAGGCGTGCTGGGTGTCAGAGAGCAGCTAATAAAGTGAGATGTAGCGCTGTTCCCAGGGCGACAGTGCGGCAGAGGCTGTCCAGGAAGGAGTACCCTGGAAAACCTTCCCCAGGCACCCCATGCCCACCCCCACAGCCTGGATCAAGGGCCCCTGCAGACTGCATTTGTCTGCTTCCAGAACGCACAGAACATTCCAGAGCAATGGCTCTCAACCTGTGAGTATTGACCCCTTTGGACAAAGATCTAAGCGTTTTCCCGCCCCAAGTATCACCCAACCCAAACTCAAACAGGATGCCATCAAGTCGATTCTTGCTCACGGTGCCTTCAGAGGGCAGGGTAGGGCTGCCCCTGTGGGTTTCAGAGACTGTGTGTCTTTAGAAAGCTTCGCCGTTCTCCGCGTATTACGGAGTGTTAAAGCCTGATGTTAAAAAACAATTTTTCCTCCTGAACATTTCCAGTTTGAGAACCATTAACAATTCTACCAAATGTACCAGCCTTGTGTCTGTTATAAATCACAAGGCTAGGCTGAGGAATGACGAGCCAAGGACTTCAAAAGGAGCCTGCTGGATGCCTTTTGCTCATTTTCTGCCTAACTGCAGGCCTGGGAACGGCACTTCCCCGCCTGGCCGCCAGGTGGCATTGCTCAGACCCCAGGGCTCCGCAGCTGGAAACAAGAACCTACCCAGACAGGACTACTGACAGTGGTGATGTTGCTGCGCCTGTGAGTGGATGCACGTTGGGACCCCACAACCACCCCAAATGCACCCTCACAGCTTCTGTGCAGGGCGTCCCGCCACACGGGCGTAGGTGTCCCTCTGGTTTGGGAAGTGCCTCATAAGCCTGCTTCACTGACACGCCCGTTCTCAGTGAAGACTAGAAAGCGCCAGGGGACACTCGGGAGAAAAATCAAAGCTGCAGAATGGATGAGCCTGAAGACACTGTGTGCACCAGAAGCCCCACCTGCGGGCACAGCTCTCCCTGCATGCATGCACCACACTTGCACACACAGGGCGTTTCCCCATCTGTCAGTGAACGGATATGTTGATTCTTAGCCAAGCTTCACGGTGTACAGTATCCTTCTGCTCTGGCAGGCAACAGAAAACAAAACAAAAAAGACCACACCCCCTGCCCTACCCCAAAAGAGTCAGGTAAGGATGCTACTCAGAGCAACGCTTTGACAAAACAAGGCACCCAAATAAATCCTGGAGGCTGATTCACAACTCACTTGGGGTGACGAGTGAGACCAGATCTGTGTTTTGGAAGGAAAAGTAAACTCACCGGGTCAATGCAGCCCGGTGTGTGTCTATCTTACTTTACCAGCTCTCTGACTCTCGTGCCGTGGAGAGAACCGCACACATTGCCCTGCAGCCTGTTCTCATTTGGGAGCCCCGGGGACAGAGCAGACCCGCTCCGTGGCATCTTGGAGGCTACCACACCTTTGGAGGCAGCCGGCTACGTCTCCCTTGGAGTGGCTAGTGTGTGTGACCTGCTGACCGGCTGGTTCTCGGCAGGGCACTTGACCACCATGCCACCCAAGCTCCTTCAATCAGAGACGAGTGGGTCATGACCACAAACGTGTGACAAAGGCGAGCTGGACCCTGCCGTGGCGAGGTACCGAGAAGCACCAAGGCAGTCCCAGAGGCGCTCTCTGAAACATGCATCTCACCTACCGTACACGCCTTTGTCCAGGAGGAGCAAGAACTCGTCCACAGCACTGCGCATCTCGGACTCAGTGAGGTCCAGCAGCGAGACGACCTTGAAATCCAGCTGCCGCAGCAGGTTGGTCAGTTCGTACACGTCCACCAAGGGGGCTTTGAGCTTGGGGTGCTCCCAGTAGTTCATGTTTCCTATCAAAAGGGCCACCTTGTCCTTTGCTGTAAGTAAACAGAGACGAGACCTTGGGATCACACTAGGGACCCAGGGAGGAGCCTCCTACAGGCGACACTTCCTTATGACTTCAGGTAGCAAGCCCGGATGCTGAGGAGCGAGGAACTCAGGCTGCTGAAATCACACTGAGCGGAGCTTTGGAGCACCAGACCCAGGATGAAGCAGAATGCAGCCTAACAGTGCCGCAGGGTGTGTGTGGATGTGGCAAACAGGACAGAGGAGGCAAGGAGGCCCTTGGAGCAAACCAAGACGAGGAGTGGACGGCTGGGGATGCAAGAGGTGACATGCACAGCAACACCAGACAGAGGGACAGGGAGGATTCCCGGCAGGGCAGGCAGGGCAGGCAGCAGGAAGAAAAGACAGCTGGGAGCTCTGTGGAAAGCCGCATTCCTCGGGCTGTCTGAGGACTTATGGGTCCACTTTTGCCAGAGTGCACCATCTGAGACTGCTTAAGGATGTGGGTGCTGACCCCTGTAAAGGGCAAACAGAGCCCCACCTCCCAAGGTGCCAGTGAGCTCAATCAGCCGGCCCAAGGCACTGACGCTGGACTCTCCTCTGTGCTGAAGAGATCAGCAAGGTTGTGCCTTTGCTAGTCTGAGGTGGGGTCAGAGGTCAAAGGCTACAGACCATCCCATCACCTCCTCACGGCCATCGAGTCGATTCTGACTCAAAGTGGCTCTAAAAGACAGGGTAGAACCGTCACTGTGGGTTTCCGGGTCTATGAGTCTTTACAGCAGTGGAAAGTCCCATCTTTCTACCTTGGAGCCTCTGGGGGTTTTGAACTGTGAACCTTTTGGTTAGCAGCCCAACACGTAACCCACTAGCTACAGTGCTCCGCCCACCACCACCACCACCGTTCTCATTTTATGCTTGAGGCTCAGCAGTGGGCAGCGGGAGCCAGGGGCGGCGTCAACCACTGAGGACGATGCTGGGAGCAGTGGGGACAGTGCTGGTAGCAGCCAAGTGGCTGGAGGGCCATCTGGGACAGGGCTGTGGTGTGCGACCCTGCCACAAGTGCCGCTAGTGGCTCACGGGGGGGCGTATAATGCCCGCAACTCTTTGGGACAGGAGCAATGCTCAGCTCCATCTGTTCTCATGGGCACACGCAGTGCAGGTAAAAAACGAAGACCCTTAAAGCCGCGTCATAGCCCAAGGAAAGGCGCCCTGAGGCTTATGCACAGGGCTCGCTCCTTTCACCCCAGAGAAAAGGCAGGTTATCAAGATAACTGAACACACTGGGCACCTGCTTGGATGCTAGCCACAAGGTTGGTGGCTCTAACCCATCCAGAGACTGTAGGGAAAAGTTGATGGGCAGTTCTCTTCTGTCCAGCAGGGATCTCTGAGTCGGAGTGGACTCAATGGCCCCCGACAGCCACGTACAACATATAAGGGTGCTCGGCACAACGCGTCTATGAACCCACCCCTGGCCACTCCCTGGGACGACGGGTGCATTCAGCTGCTCTGAAGGTCCCTCCCAAGGGAAGGATGCCCGTACACATTTAACACGGCTGGGTCTTCTGTTCCTTCTTCTGTGAAGTCTCTCCTTTGATAAAATAGGCACGGGCTCACAGCAGAGCACCAGCCGCCGCCGTCTCGCAGTCGGCAGATGGTGCAGAGAAGGGGAAGTGAAAGCCCTGTGCGGTGAGCCCCTCAGCTCTCCCCGAAGCCAGTGCCAGCCCTGACCCCGGGTGCACTCGACAGAAGTGCTGCCATGGCAGAGGAAGTCAGAACTGGCAGGGCTCTGAGTGCTGAGGGCAGCTTTCCAGCGAGAACCCTCCAAGGTGTCCTGGCAGCAGCCCCAAACCTGCCCCCAAATGCTGAGGCACAGGGCCCCACGGGGCCTCCAAGGCTGCCGTGTTGCCAAAAGCCAACCGACTGCCACAGCTTTCCCCCAAGGAGATGCCAGGGAGTTACAACTGCCGGCCTTTCGGTGCATGCGTGGCCGAGGGCTGTGACCACTGTACCACCAGGGCTCCCTCAGGTAGCCGTGAAGTCCCTGCAAATTGGTGTGCCCCCGTCCCACCCCACCCCAATGAACCTTACCATCAGGAGCCGAGTACACCTCCAGACCGAGTTTTATCAGCTAGAAGACATTGCAAGCATACAAGAACCGTACGAGGATTCCAAAATCACTGGGTGTGTTTGGGTGAAACAAGAACCACCCCCCCAGCCCACCTTGCTGTGCCGCTAAGAACAGTGAGATGTTCCTGCTAAGATCGCTTCTCTTTGGTTTGCCATGTATGTGGGAAAGAGAGCACCATCTGGTTTATCGATTGCGGCAGGTTAACCATTTGAGAACTACCTGACTTAGTAACTTAAAAAAAAAGACCACCCTGACAATTAGAAAGGTTCCCCAAGGATCACTTTGAGCAGTAGCTCCTTCCTGGGAACCCAGTCTTCATTTCCTAAGCAAGGGGATGGGGAGCAGATCCGACCTTGCCCCGCCTACCTGGATGCGGCCCCTGGATGACAGGCCAGCGAGGGCGGGCTTAGGACACAGAGAAGCGGCAGGCGACAGTGGCTGAGGGAAGCGGTGACCAAGACCTACTCAAGGAAAGCAGCTGAAGAGTCGGAGAGGAGACGCCAGGCTGCAGAGGAAGAAGCGGTTGAATAGGAATGGGGGAGGCAAGAGTGAGGAGTCAAAGGGGGTCTTCGAAACTTGGCGAACTGTGTAGGCCTCTCACGACATTTCTCGAGTGCTAAAATAAATGCAAGATCGTTTCTGTAGAAAAGCAGTTACTGGAAGAGCCACCTACAACTTCTTGAACGCACACCCCTTTGACTGGAAAAAGGGGGAGAAGTCGCCATTTGATCGAGCAGTATCATACTGAAACCATTTCAGACAGAGTCTAAGTACAGGAGCCTCAGCGTCCTCCCTGTTCACGCCGGGCCCTGGGGACGGTGGTGCAGTGCTGTGCGCCCATTCTAGTCCTGCCTCCCCGCCCCGCCCCTCTCATCCCAAGTAACCAACTATGTATAAGCACCCAGAGCAGTAACACAAGGACAACGTACGACAGCGTGGACCCCTTTCTAGGTGCTATAGATGTAAAAGAGGCTTCAGAGGCTCATGGGAAAATGGAATTAAAAGGTAATAAAATACTTCTGTGAACTTCTGGAAGCCCCCTTTTATTTCCTGGACTCCTGGTGAGTGTGATAGATGACAGCATCTGGGTGCTTGCTGTAAGGCTGGAAGTTCAAATCTACCCGGAGGAGCCTCTGAAGCTCACCCACAGGTGTCTTGGAAGAATGACTGATGCCCCACTCCTGACACCAGGCACTGAAGTCCCCGTAGGGCACAGCTGTCACGTTCTGACGCGTGTGGGGTTGCCATAGGTTGGAATGGATTCCAATGGAAATGGTGTGTGTGTGTGTGTGTGTGTACGTGGGGGTGTTCTTATGGATACCCTGGGTGTGGGCTGAGAGAAGGGAGCAGGTGGTTATGGGACTTAGAGCTCTACTCACCCAATGGCTGGTCAGGGACCTGCTCTTTGTTATCTACAAAATGACAAGAACGTTAGACAGATGAGATGTTATCATCCACGCTACGAGTCTCTTCAGGGTTAAGCCTCCATGCTAAACAACAGACAATGCCGCTCCACTGGTGCACTGCTGAAATGCGGGGCAGGGGGCTAATGGAGCATGTGCAGACAAGTCTGAGGTTGTAGACCCCAGACGAAGGCGTATACGTGGAGGACGAGTTGGAGCCAAGGTAAGGGAAGTCCTTTGGTAGCTGACTGACACAGCTGGGGATGCTAATCCGTAACAGGACAGGTGGAAATGGCAGTCTGACAGTGGTGGTGGATCATCAACCGTCACCACCACCACCGTTTTCACCATCACGATCACCACCATGCCTGTCATGACCACCACCACGGTCACCATCATCTCCACCACCACCACCAGTCACGACCGCCACTACGGACACCAGCAGCAGCAGCAGCAGCAGCAGCAGCGGCCCAGCAGCAACACCGGCTGTTTGCCTGGCTCTAAACTCCATGCTTTGTGTATAACTGAGTCCGCTCATCTCACTCTCCCCTGTGAGTTAGGTACCGTGTGGTCACCTCCGCTTTGCTGAAAGGTGGGAAGGAGCAGGCCTGGATTCCAACTTGAAGCCAAAGAGCCAAGGCTGCTTCCTCCCAGATGATTCCTCCTGCTGACCCCGTTCCCCACCATGCTCTTCAGCACCTGCTGGGCATGACGCAGAGCACCCGCACCCCTGGCATCTGCAGGGACGCAAACACTGCCAGGGCTTGCCTCACATACCATTCCAGCAGAAACTCAAACTGCGCAGAGCTCCCGGGGGTGTGGAGATCACCGAGGAGGGGGCTGGGGATATTCTAGAAGCCTCCTGGTGATTGTAGGTCATCTGGGGGGCGGCTAACCCAAAGAATGGATGTTGGTTCGAACCCACTAGCGGCTCCACAGGCAGAGAGACCCGGTGGTCTGCTCCACTAAGGGCTGCGGTCCAGGGAACCCTATGGGGTAGTTCTATGCTGTCCGAGAGTCGCCAAGAGCTGCACACCCAACCACCAATGGGAGTGCAAATGTGCAGGTCTTTCTGAAGCCGTGTCCCACAGTGTCCTTGGAAGCAGGGCCAGAAACAACGGGGGCATTTAGGACAAGAAGGCTCCAACTAGATCAAGTGGTGGTGTGGGGAGCCAGCCTCCCTAGGGCTCCCCCAGAACTCTTGGCTAGGAGAAGGTACACTGGTGATGGGGGTCTTCTCAGTGTGAGTCCCTGGCTAGTATGTCATCATCTGGTGGAAGCACCATTCATAGTCATCATACGTCTGTGCTGGCGGAAATCCAGGCGTGAAGCTTGGCAAACTGGTCTTGGGGCAAGAAGAACGAGGATGGGCAGGCCGGGTGATAACGGCACCTCGGCCAGCCTGACGCAGGAGCAACTCCACCCGTTGACTCGGCCCCCGGGGGCTGTGGGGGGGGGGACCTTCTGAGGACCCTTTCAGCTCCCATGGCTAGCTTTCAGAACGCCCTCTCCTTCCCCAGAGCAGTAGCCTCGTGCCCCAGTTAAAGGTTTTCCTTCGGCTTAACGCCTCCAGAGGTTTCTGATTTCGATGGGCTCAGAGTGCTGCTGGTTGCTTGCTCTGCCTCCGACAGTCAGTCTGGGCACTCAGGGGCTTGCCCTGCACGGGGCGGGCTGTCCTCACACTCACGCACTTCCCTGCACACAGATGCCTTGCCCACATGTGCGGATCTGCACTAGGACAGAGCACCTGAGAACCAGGATCCGGGGTCAGGCCAGCCCAACCCAGGTGGGGTCCTTGGCCGACTGCTAGCAGAAGTGGTGCCTCATCATCCAGATAAAGGTCACGTTTTCCCACTGCCTGCCTTCTGAGGCCGTCAGGAGTCCCTGACTAACCCCTTCATGGATGAAAACCTACTGCGGACTTCATGTGGCCTCAATGTCCCTTTCTGCCTCACAGGTTTAAAAACCTAGGCTAGTTTTCTTCTTCTGGTGTGCATGGAATTGTGCTTCATCCACTTAATAGGTTCGACACTGGATGTTGATGATTTCAATAAACAGGTCCCACTACGCCTGAACCCCACTGTCAGTGAGTCCACTGACCCACAGGGCCCCTACTGGACAGCGTAGAAGGCCCCATAAGGTCCCCAAGGCCATCTCTCTCCGGCACAGGGGCTGGTGGCTGTGCTCAACCCACTGCACCACCAGGGATCCTGACTAAGAGCAAAAGAGAGGCTGGGGTGTTTCTATGGCACTCAGTAATGGAAAGATCTCACAACGTGTTACTTACCAGGATGCTCGAAATGATTTAATTCATCTGAAACAAAAGAAAACAGACTAATATTAAACAATGGAACTTCCTTCCAACTTTAACCCAATATCAGGTACTCAAAGAATTAGTTGTTGAGCGATTATGTCACATGCCATGTCTTTTTAGTTCAGGATTTTTCAAAGCCTAAAAATGAGAAGCCATGCAATGATTGTGAAGAAGAGGGAGTGTGAGTTATCATTTAAGGCTTCTAAGCGGGGGTGGAAAGGGGGAACCGATTGTAAGGACCTACATGTAACCTCCTCCCTGGGGAATGGACAACAGAAAAGTGGGTGAAGGAAGATGTTGGACAGTGTAAGATATGACAAAATAATGGGTTCATGAGGGAGTGGGGAGCAGGGAGGGAGGAGGAAAAATGACGAGATGATGCCAAGGGCTTAGGTGGAGAGCAAATGTTTTGAGAATGATGATGGCAACAAATGTACAAATGTGCTTGACACAATGGGTGTATGTATGGATTGTGGTAAGAGTTGTATGAGCCCCCAATAAAACGATAAAAAATAAAATTAAAAAAGAAAAAGATTTAAAAAAAAGACTTCTAAGTGGTTGTCTCCTCTCAATGGCAAGAGGCTCATTCTATGTTCCTGATATCCTGGCCAATTATGGGGCAGAGAGTCAGGGCGCAGGTTGGTCTGTAGCCTCGTTGGAGCCAGCGTGCTGGGCTGTCCAGCTGAATCTGAATCTGGCTCCTAGCAAGAGGAGGAGGAGCGTGCCAGGGGTGGGGGGTGGGGGGAGCCGACTGCTGAGGGGCCGGTGGGCTCGAACCACAGCTTTTCATTCAGCGCTCAGTGCATGACCACCGCACCACCAGGGTCAGTGCATGACCACCGCACCTGCAGGGTCGGTACATGACCACCACACCACCAGGGTCAGTGCATGACCACCGCACCTCCAGGGTTTCTTGAAACGAGTTCAGGACCCCAGATGATCTTTACTTCAGGTCGACTGTGGTTTTAGAGCAGGTTAAGATGCATGGCACCATGGTGAAGATAGTGCCGACTTCTCCCGTACCCCTGCCAAGCTGGTTTCCCGTGTTAGGCGGGTATGGAATCCTGGCCACCGTGATTGGACCAGTACTGGTATATTCTTAGCCTACGCTGCATGCCTTGGTTTCCCCTAGTGCCGCGCCTCTGTCCTGTGACTGCAGTCCGGACCTGTCCTTGGGTGTCCGCTAGTTCTAACAGTGCCTGTCTCAGGCTGTCTGGTCAGTGCTGGTCAGGTGTGGGTGGAGCCTCTCTCCCTCGGGGTTTGATTTGTGTCTCCACAACAAAAAGCCCAATCTGCTGACGCTGACTCGGAGTGTCCTCCTCCACCACCCCCTCCACCCCACCCCCGCCCTCCGCCATGCTTCGAAGGCTGAAAGCCTTATGGGAGCAGACCGCCGCATCTTTCTTCTGCCTATCATGCCTTGACAGGGATGATGCGTTTGGGCGAGCTACAGACACAGCGGCTGCCAAAATGGGCCCCAAATCTAACAGCGATTGTGAGGATGGAGCAGGACCGGGCAGTGCTTCGTGCGGCTGGACGTGGGGCCGCTGTAAGCTGGAACTGACTTAATGGCAGCTAACAACAACAACAACAACACAGTGACTGCAGGCCCGTAACAGCCACCCGTGGCAGAGGCAGGTGACTCCGCACAGCCTTGTAGTTTCGAAACAAACAGACATGTGGAGCTTATCAATTTTACACGCTAAAATTGTTAGTATTTGAAGGACGCTGAACAAGGACACAGCTTTAGAAACCACACTTGCATCTAGAGATATGCTGTTATATTGGTCAAAGTGTAGATAAAATAATCAAAAGAAAGATCAGTGACCATATAGCCGCCCCCCACCCCCACCAAATTTCACGAAGGTAAGAATATTAATGGTAAGTTGGAAATATTATACCACCAATGATAAAACATCACTGAAATCTGTAGTCTGTCTGTAGAGAGTTGGAGCTAGCTTTTCCATCTACAATTTGGGGTGTGGGTGGGGGGGACTTCATAGTTTGATTTTCATCTCCGAGCATTCTGGAGAAGTTTATTCTTTGAAAAGTCCTGTTTAGTCGTGTGACCCCCTGCTGTGAAAAATGCCGGGAGCCCCTTGCAGGTACAGAAGGACCTCTGCGTGGTGGTGCTGGTGGTGGGTGGTTTTTTATGGTTTTTAACCTGCCTCACCTAGAAGCCAAGCTGTGAGCAGAGTTTCTATTTATGCTCAGAAGTCTTCCGTGTGAGAGGGTTGTAGAAACCGTGCAATCAGACACAAGGAGGATGAGGAGGAGGAAGAATTTGCTAGGTCCCCCTCACGAATGTCCCTGCATGCATACGGCTGAGGTCACAGGACTGGGAAACCCCGCCTTTCTTAATGACTAATTCCGGTCAGCCACAATGGATTAGATGCAAAACAGTAAGTATTCCATTTCAAAGTGATACCCGAGAAATAGGAAGGGCAGGAAAACTAGGAAATACAAGAGTTAATATGATTTTCTGAATTTACCCAAGTAGGTCCGAAGATGATATTACAGCGTAAGGAGGCAGAGATGGATAAAAATACTTTGCTATCCGCGATCCTAATTTTGTAACACAGTGGGCCATCACACTGAGGGCAGGAAGGTCATTCAAGCTGTAAAATGTACTCATTGCCACTTACTGCTTCGGCTGATTCTAACCGATTAGAAAGGTCATATTGAAATCAAATTTTCACTGCTCCTTATATATCAGGTAAAGGAGTCAAAGGGGTCATAGATTAACCTACAACCTTGTAATTTCAACAGTGACAATAGATTTTTATCAAATTTATATCAAAATAGTGCACTTAATAGCTGATAAGAACGCATGTCAAACAATAAAAATTCCTGCCTTGGCCTTTGCAGAAATCTCATTTGTATTTGAAAAGAATCACATTGTGGCTAAAATCCCAAGCCCCAATTCACTGCCATCGAGTTGATTCTGACTCATAGTGACCCTGTGGGTTTCTGAGACTGAAACTCTTTACGGGAGTAGAAAGCCACATCTTTCTCCCTCGGAGCCCCTGCAAGTTTTAGATTGCTGATCTTGCTGTTAGCAACCCAACTTAAAACCTAACTAGTGGTTTAGTGGTCTACACGCTGAACTGCTAAGCACAAGGTTAGCAGTTCAAACCCACAAGCTGTTCTAAGGGAGAGCGATGAGGCTGTCTACTCCTGTAAAGTCTTAAGGTCTCCAAAATCTAAAGGGGCCAATTGTACTTCTCTCATGGCAAGAGGACAGATGAAACCATGTAAACAAAGAGAGGGTCCCAGAAAGTTCCGGGTAAAGTGGAATGAAGTGGTATTGGGAATCTCCCATGAACTTTGTGCAGCTGCTCCCACCTTGTATGGCCACACAGCCATGCATCTTCCATGAAGATGAAAACGAACCAGAACGATACATTGCAAAGGGTCAGCATCTGCAAGATGTCACGCAGGAACTTTACAATGATATGCCAATAGAAAAATCAACTTAAAACGGTGATTTTTAACAGGATCTCGGTTTGGCAGCATCAGTGGCAAGTTTAAGACTTCAAAAATTAAGCTACAACATCCTTCCATCCAGCTCATTTCCGACGGATAGTATTTTTTCCACCACTGCCCCCGGTAAGTTAGCGTGTGTCACCAATCAAGCAACGGGCTACACCAGCATGCAGGTATTTGGCTTCCGGACCAAAGGGCGGTACTACCTTCAGTGCATTCCACGGCCTCCTCTGTTCTTCCTTGTTCCAGGGAAACAAAGTGGAATAGATTGTAATTCACGGTCTTACAGAGGGCCGCCACTCAGCACACAGAGAGACAGCTATCACAGAAACATGCCGGCAAGCCAGCATCTGCATTGACACCGATTAGTACTGACCTCACATGCCTTTATTACACTTAATGAGAACAAATACCCATGTCACAGAGTTCCTAGGAAACCAGTCATTCCTTTAGATCAGTGCTTCCTGAAATTGGGGTGCTGGAATGATCCCGGGGGAGGGGAGCTGCAAAAGCCACACTCTAGACTTTATCCCAGATAATGGGCTATTGCACAGGGTCTTCAATTGCCACGGCAGTACGCGGAATCGTTTTTTGCCCCCCTGGAAAGGGGTGGTAGGCCAAATAAGTTTGAGACCCTAAATAGCGTTTCTGGTTGTGAAAAATGTTTAATAAAGATTGTTTTCCCCTGCTCTGGTGGCAGAGAGTGGGTTGCACACTGAGCAGTTAACCTAGAGGTCAGCAGTTTGAAACCACCAGCCGTTCCTCTGGAGAGAGATGAGGCTCTCTCTCGAAAACCCACAGGGACAGTTCTACTCTGTCCTGTAGGGTCACTATGAGCTCTGTGTGCTTAAAAATCGTTTCCTACTTGTCTTTCTTTCTTTCTCTCTTCCTTCCTTCCAATAGCTAAAGGTTTAGTGGATGACTTTTTACCACACATTTATAAAATTGTTAGGAGACAGATTGATGATTAAAATAGCTTCCTTCTGCTTCTTGTGGGGGAAGCTAGATGAATTTAGTATCCGTCCCCTCCCATTTCTGGATGAGCACTGGACCCCTGAAACTTGATGCATAAAAGCACAGCTACGCGGTCCAGACAGAAAGCAATGTGCTCACTGCTGCAATGCTGCCCTCCGGGGGGCTACTAGGCCAGGCTCACCTACGACGATGTCTGCCCTCCTGCTCTCCAGCGTTTCTCGGTCATTGTACACTCGGCACCAGTAGGTGCCCTGGTGCTCCAGGCCCACGCACGGCACCTAAGGCAACATGAGAACACAAACAGGATTCCGTTGCATCTTTAACTCGCATCAAACAGAGCAGAGCACCTGGGAAGGTTTGAGCCATTCGCAGACGAGTATGCGCAAACCCACAACGTGATGGTTCCGCATGGGATTTTAAAGTATAAACTCTGAGACAGGCTGGTACCCAGTTCTAAATACATGTCAGCTGTTGAGAACCGGTAAATATTAAGTCTCGAGGGACTAGAAATAAAAAACATTAAGAAACCCCCTCCCCAAGAACATTGTTTTAACGGTCATCAGAAACTTCAATGGGACCCATTTATCGACACCAGAAATACTCAGAAAAAGACCGCCCTACCACGTGTAGCTTTTTGGTCTCGTGGGCCAGTGGCAGCTCGTTCCTGAACCACTGGTAGCGAGGGATCGGGCTGCCCACGGCGACACACTCCAGCACCAACGTCCTGCCTGGCCTCAGCCGTTGCGACGCAGGCTCCACACAGATCTGCAGCTTGGCCTCCGAGACGCCGTCCAGACTTCCTTAAGTGGAGAGGGACACAGGACCGCAAAAATGAAATCTCCAAGGGAAGGAGAAATCTCCCCCTTTCAGGCGCAGGTAAAAACAGGGCCCCTGTCCTCAAGGTTCATCTTTCATTGTTTTGTGGGGTTTTTTTTGGACCATCTAGAATTGCATGTCTCGCATGAGGTCCCGGGTGACAGTGCTCCTCCTCGGGGCAGAGGGGGCCCCCTGGAGAGAGGTGCTCTGTGGACAGATGCGCTGAGTCAATTCTGGCTCTGCTCGGGGTGGACACGCTGTGGGGTTTTCAGAGTGCAACGCGAGGCATGAATCTAAGAGGGAGACCAGTCTGAGCGCCTCCCAGAGGCGTTCCGTCTTTTGGCTTCTTGTCAACGACATTGACATCTTGAGTAATATTCGCCTTCCATGCTAAGAGCTGTCACCCGGCCCTCTGACATCACTTGGCTTCGTGAAACGGACTGAAGGAGCAGTAAGGGGTGGGTTCTCTCTCACATGGCGGCTCAAGGCAGGGTATCGGAGTTCATGCATTCAACACCCGTCTGCCACGCGGATGTGATGGGTTCCTGGGCCTTGGGCTTCCGGCAAGAGGCTCGGTGTCTAACAAGCCAGGGGGTCAGTAATGCTTGCTGGCTGCACAGAAGCACAGGACTGCTCATCAGAGACAGAGCAGGTGGATCAATGGAGGCGTCATTGGGAGGGGGGTCCCCGGAGCTGGTATAAAGGATTGGGGAGATTCCTATGCATTGTTCTAGAGCAGTGGTTCTCAACTTGTGGGTCGCATCCCCTTTGGAGGTCGAATGACCCTTTCACAGGGGTCACCTGATTCATAACAGTAGCAAAATGACCGTTATATAGTAATGAAATTTCACGGTTGGGGGTCACCACAACATGAGGAACTATATGAGAGGGTCGTGGCATGAGGAAGGTTGAGAACCACTGCCCCAGGGGATCCAGTGCTACAGGAAAGTGGAGAACGTGCACTTGATTCCATCCGCAGATCTGTAAAAGTGGCTCATGCGTGTGGAAGTAGTCTGGTATGAAGGGAGCACACCACTCATCGGGAAGCCTCGTCACGACCGTGCCTGAGTCCCCTCACGGAGGGTTGGCGGTGCTTCAACATCCTGCTCTGGGCCGTCACAACTTCTACCCCCACAGGACCTGCCTGGGTTGGCCCACCTGATGCCTCTAGAACTGAGGAGAGAGTGAGCGGGAGGCGGCTGAAGGCTTCGCACATTTTGCTAGAGCGTGAGCTGGCAGGTGGGTGCCCGACTCTCCCGGTGTATCTGGGGCTGCTGGTTTCCTGGGGCACAAGTTTCGGGGTTACACCAGGGAAAGCTCCAGGCACACAGCAAAGCCGGCATGGGCCTTAGTCACGAAGAGATGCTGCGCCTGCTCACCAAGCCCTCCCCGTGGGCCCTCGTGCAGCTCCCGTGAAGGAGGTCACGGTGATAGGAGCACGCTGACAAGGGCCACCCATGCCGTGCAGGCCCACGGGAGGGCCTCAGGGAAGGGAGTGCTAGTGGCCTCCAGGATGCCTGTGGGCAGGGCAGCAGGCAGGAGGGCCCCTCTGGCACGGGAAGAACAGATATCCTTCTCACTGCCCGTGAGTCGACAAGATAGGTCAGAACTGCCCCTGCGGGTTTCCGAGACTTTTCACAAGAGTATAAAGTTGTTCCCTCCGAGCAGTTGGTGGGTTTGAACAGCTGACCTTGTGATTATCGGCCTGGACAGTTATGTCCTCAGCAACCCCAAACACTGGCAGCCAGGCTGCAAGGAAGAGTGTGATTTGTGTTGGGAAACCTGGCACCAGGGCTGGGAAACACAGAGCCCTCTGCCGTGTCTCCAGCAATCAAGTCCTACATCCTACACCAGATCCCCATCCTCCCATCAAATCCATCACTGGTAAGCAGAACAACACTACCGCCAGGCCCACACGTGTCTCTAACAGCCCGAGAGAAGACGAGGACCTGCTTATTGCTGGTCACAAATCTCTTTCCCCCGGCCTTTGTCCTTCCTCCATATACACGATGTCTGTCCTACAATAAAACGAGGATGAGGTGGATGAAGAGATAAGGTCAATGGGCTTCTCCGGCTTCAAGCGGGGAAACAGTTACTAGGAGAAGACCAAGAGATGACCTCGAGTAACTGATGCCAAGACATGGAGCCAAATTAACGGGGCGAGATCACACTGGGAGGTAGACTAGGTGGGCGTGAGGGAAGGCCAGGGAACGTAAATCTGAAGCCACCAGCAGGTACCAGGCTGAGAAAGGCTCTACAAGGGGGCTTCACAAGCCTGGGTGTGGGAAGTGTCCATGAACTTTCAATTCCATTGGCAGCTTCCTCATACGTCATGCTAAGGCATCTGTTATGAGAACATACGTGTCCACAAGAATAGGATAAAAATGTCCTACTTGGTGGCGGTACACAGGATGAAGCACATTCGTGCGCTTGAGGTGCTGGGTTTTGGACTGTTGTGAACAAAGTAGGAATTGTGTAAAATACAGCAAATCTCCAAAGGAGCCCGCAGCGGGTTTGTTTTACTTACTCCGGGAGTTTCCTGTAACTTCTGCAACGTCGCACACATCCAGCTGGGACCACTGGCTGAATTCAAAGGTGCAGTTGTTATTAACTCGGCAGACGTAAAAGCCGGAATCTTTGACGTGCGCGTTGTTGAAGGTGAGTTCTGGAGCGTTTCCGTGCGGGATCTGTGACAGAACCAACAAGCGGAGGACAAAGGAGCGGTGGCCTGAGAAACCGCACCCCAGAACGATGCGCGGAGCCCGGCTACGCCTCCTGGCTGGCACTCTGGAAAGCCTGCAGCATTCTGAAAGCCCACCCGGTTCCAGAATGCCGCTTTCTGTCACTGAGAACTGTGAGGTTTAACCAGAGAGAGGTAAGCTGCCACCCGCACGGCCCACACGAGCCTGCAGGGATCTGTTCTCTTGTTTCAAACCAGTTAAGTCGCTCATCTTGGACCATCTACGATGGAAATCCACTCTTGGCGGGCAGTAACTAGTCAACGAGACACACACTGCGGTGGAGTGGGGGGACCACGGAAAGTAACAGCTGGCTGTCCATGCAGCTGAACCGTGGTGCTGGCGAAGCCTATGGAGAGTCTCACGGCATGCCAAAAGAGCAAACAAATCTGCCCTGGAAGAAGTGCGGGCCGGATGCGCCTCAGAGGCAAGGGTGGTGAGGCTTTGTTGCAGGCAGTTTGGACATGCTGTCAGACCCTGGGGAAGGACATCAGCCTTGGTCCAGTGGAAGGGCGGTGGAAAGGAAGACTCAGGACAGGAGGGAATGGTACAGGGGCTGCCTAGACGGGCTCAGCCCCAAGAACCACTGGGAGCATGGCGCAGGGTGCCAGGACTGACTCCGCGGCACCGAATCACAATGCATTTCCGTTCTGATCTAATCGGCCTAGCGAGTCATTTCACCTGGGAGCCCTGGCTTCTCGGCTGGGAAATTCTGAGGGCGGGCCCTTTGCTACCCCAGCATGGAGCTTCTCCCGAGGTGTGGGCGGAGAGGAGTGGGGAGGGCATGGCAGACCCCCGGGCTCCCTCTTGGAGGCCGTGCCTTTGGCTGGAAACTCTGTCCTCTGTGGCAGACCGTCACACACCTGCCCACTTGTGGGCTTCCTTACAGCGGGACTCTCCTTCTGGTGAAGATGCACGCCGCATCTTCTGAAGAGAGGCCACTTGGACGCTCCATCTGCCCCCACCCCCAACCATTTCTCTCTTTTTCAAATTAGGATGCATTTCACAAGTGATGAAAGTAGTATGGATTTCCCCTATGTCTCGCCACCAGAAGGCATTTATTTAAACAAATGTAATTTTGAAAGTGGGAAAACCTGGTAAAAATACCGTTCACTTTGGACTCCTGCGAGGCCGGGCATTAGAGACAGCATGGGCTGAGGCCCACTGTGACCCCTGGCTGAGGCCCACCGTGACCCCTGGCTGAGGCTCACCGTGACCCCTGACTGAGGCTCACCGTGACCCCTGGCTGAGGCTCACCGTGATCCCTGGCTGGGGCTCACCGTGACCCCTGGCTGAGGCCCACCGTGACCCCTGGCTGAGGCCCACTGTGACCCCTGGCTGAGGCTCACCATGACCCCTGAAGGCAGGAACCCACACGGTGAGTCATGACAGGGCCCGGTGGGCCTCGCCAGCACCACGTCCCCCAAACTCTTACTACTGACCCCACTCTGGTGGGTGGGAAGGGAGGAACACTATCTTCTGAGGGACCCTCCCAAACAGGACGATCTTGCTCTAAGAACGGCCCTTTCTGAAGGTTCTGATTTGCTGGTGTCCTTTGGGAGAAAGGGGAACCGCCAGAGACTGAAGAGCTCAGTCTCAGGGAGTATGGGGATGGATAAGGTGGGAGAGGCTTGGAGAGTGGACACTGGAATGGGGGTATCTCGGGGAATATTGTTTTTGCTGCTGCGGGGAGCATGCACCAATCCAAGCCGCTTTACGTGTGCAGTCCTGCAACGCTGATCCTGCGCTTCGGTGGGGTGGCCATTTCGCCCTCTTCCCCTAAGTTGTTGCTCCCCGTTAGCATCAACTCACTGCCTCTTAGTTCCCGTTGGATTCTCCCTGGGGTCAAGCCGATCCACAGGCCTTTGGAGAACGCACCGTTCAAGGCGGACGGTCCTGACCTGTGAAGCTGAACTGCTGTTTGGTGGTAAGAAGATTTGAGGGGTTATCCTTGGTTTCGGGGGCTCATCCAGCCTCCCTGACTACGGAGTGTCTGGAATCCATAGGAATCCAAAATTCTGTCTGTATTTCCTCTCTTTGGAGATTAATTAGTGTTCTTCTATAGAATCTCAAGGAAATTGAGAGAGAGAGAGAGAGAGAGAGAGAGAGAGAGAGAGAATTCTAAAACGTGATTTAAAATGGCGTAGGAAAAAAATGGCGTAGGAATACAGCCCTTCCACAAGAGAAAGGAATTACTGCTCTGCTAACCAGAATGATGTCTTTTGATAAGACAGTTATGTGGACTGCTTAAAATACGTAACAACAGTGCAATCGCATTCTGCTTGGACAGCTTTGGAACATAATCTATTGCAAAAAAAAAAAGAAAAGAAAAGAGAGAGAACTGTATCAACGTATTAGAATGTAGAGGTGATGTCTCCTATCCACTGACACTGCCGCTCCAAGCAAGCCTTCGTCTCCACAGGGTTTAGAGTTGAGAAGGGATTTCATTCTCGTGCAGAAGGTTCCGCATAAGCACTCTGGAACGGTTTTACTGTGGAGTAAAAATGTATCTGTGCCTAACAGATCCTTTAGGGGGTTCCCAAAGCACATTGAAGACCATCACAGTCATGCTCACCAACTTTCTATCATTGGGAAAACTTACCTCCTTATTCATTTTGAACCACTGGTACTGGACAAAAGGATGGCCGGTTGCCCGGCAACAGAGTTTCACAAACTGTCCTGCCAAGACTGCCTTTGATTCTGGGTTTACAGTGATCTTGATTCCTTAGAAGAAAAAGAAGAAAGAAACAAGTTAGAGGAAGTCACAGGGGAGGGACTTCCCTTCCTTATATTTCTGCGACCAAACAAAACAGTAACAAAAACAACCCAAATCAAACATTTTGGTCACCACCTGCATGATTATCTGTGTCATGAAGCAAGCACTCACATCTCCCTCCCAAAACTCGGGGGAGAACTTGCCTGCAGGAGGAACTGGCCTACTGACCCACCCACCCCCGCCCCCGTCCTGGGGTGGGGGATGTTTGCCTCATTTCTGCAATTCTTAGAAACTCCTTTTCCATTCTCTAAACCCCAAACTTGTGGCTGCTGAGTCTGTCTGGACTCACAGCTACCCCGGAGGACAGAGTTCAGAGTTCAACTGCTCGGCAGGGTTTCCCAGGCTGTCTGCTTCCCAGAAGGACAGGGCTGCAGCTTTCGCCCACAGAGCACATGATGGGAGCACCAGCCATCCCATCGGCAGCCAGGTGCTCTAACCAGCGTGCCCCAGGGCTCCTGTCACACAATGTAACCCCCGAGATGAGGATGCACTTCAGCATTGGTGGGCACCCTTGTGGCATCACAGGTTACCTGCAATGCCAGCAGTTTGAAACCACCAGCCAAAGATGAAGCGATCTAGTCCCACAACGGTTTAGTCTCAGAAACCCACAAGGGGCTGTTCTCCTTTGTCCTATCGGGGCTCTAGGAGTCGGCATCAGTTTGAGGGCAGGGAGGGGGTACGGGTGGCAGCCAGTTCTCACACTGTCGCTGGGTGAGCACCTGGTCCTCAGTGCACAAGTGGGTGGCACTCTGGCTGAGTTCATGGCACTACTATTGGTGTGGCATTTCAGCACCTTATAAATCGTGTTTCAAGCATCCCACTGTGGGTTAGCATCAGGAGGAGAGTGACTCTTGGTGAGCACAGAGGAGCGTCCACTGGACACCTGTGATGTGAACGCTTCGCACAGGAGACCTGACAAAACTTGGAGATTGCCAGGAAATCTTCCCCCAGATCCCCACTCCCACCCCTACCCCCACCCCACCTGCCATCCTCTTCTCAGCTCATCATCCTTGGAGAGTCCTCTGCCTGGCCGGGAGGGTGCTCAGGTAGCTCTCTGGTGAGGCTTGGCTGGTCAGGAAAGGACCTGAGGCCTCCCGCCCACAGCCCAGGGGGAACCGTGGTCCCTTCCAGCCCCAGTCAAGTCTTCAGATGACACCAGTCCTCCCCCCACCCCCACCCGCTGACTGCTTGACAGGTGAGTCAGGAGGCCCTGAGCCCAAACCGTCAGCCCAGCCTCCCTGATTCCTGTCCTAGAAGGCCTCTGAGATGATACGTGCTTTAACCTGTCAGTTTGGGGTCATCTGGCATGTAGCAAGAGATAACAACAAAGAGAGCCCCCAGGAGAGCCTGCATTTGTCGGGGTTCTAGCACACACTACCAGGTTTGTTCTAGAACCTTTTGGGGTGCTAGCAGAGGAAAGACAGCTGAAAGCTAACTTCCTGCCCTTCTGTTTTCTTTTTCCTGAATGGGACCTTTGCGCAGCCTCCGTTACCCTCTGTGTCTGCCAATCCAAAGATCCAAACCAGATGATTTAGGCTAAATAACAGAAATCTTAATATAACAGAGGCTCTAAACTTTCCAGAATAAAAATAGTGTATTGGTAGAACGTGTGGGGCTGGAACCACAATGTCAGCAGTTCAAACCTACTCGCCACTCCATGGGAGAAAGAGGAGGCTCACTGCTTACAGCCTCAGAAACCCACAGGGGGCAGGTCTCCTCTGCCCACTGAGTTGTTAAGAGTGGGGACTGACTAGATGGCAGGGAGCCGGTGTTTTTGTTTGTTTGTTTTCAGGTGAGGGGTGTATGTGAGTTCCTTAAGGAAGATTCTGAACAAAGGCCAAATTAAATGTGAGCACATATTAACCAGAGATTGTTCACATGTAGGAGTCTGGGGAACCCTGGGAGATAGTTAAAAATGGAACAGGGGCCTTCAGAAAATCATGTAGCACTCTTGTCATGGGAGAGCTTTCCTACTCGTGAACCCTTTATTCTGATGCCATGCAGCCCCAGACAGATGAGGCCCAGGACTTGCGTGCATGGTGCTAGAATGCTGGTCAGAAAGACTGATGTTTCACATGAGCTGGGCACGCTTCCTTCTGCCAGTAAACGCGCGATGCTCTAGTTCCATACCCCATAACTCAGCATTCACTGCCAGGGCAGTTCGATTCTACAGCTTTGTGGTAGTTATATAACCTGGGGGTCAATTTGTGAAGGGGTAGAGTCTAGCCTGTCAATCAAGTCGAAGCTTGACGACCTCATTTGGAGGTACTAAGGAGATACATAGCTTGCTGGAGGCGGGACACACACTCACTCACTGTGAGACATTCCTGATGAGAAGACACATGGAGCTACGTTAGAGCCATGGAGCTGAAGGAGACATATGGAGACCCACACACCAGCGCTGAGATGCTTCCACCGCCACTGGATCCACAAGACTTCCCACCCACTGGCCCGTGATCTTCCTGCATTCAGCGTCATTGCATGTGTTGCATGAGTCTGAAGAGGACTTTATAGATAGATATTGGACGTATGGGCTAATATCAGACTTATGGACTTGATCTGGACTGGGATGTTTTCTTAATGTACAATTTCTCTTTGATATAAAGTTCTCTCTTATACACCAGTGTCTATGAATTTCTCTAGTCAACCTAGACTAACCCAAACTTCGATAAACAGAAGTTGTGTCTACAGGTGGTAAGGGGGGAGAAAAAACAAACAAACTGTATCAACAACCAAACAAAACCAGACGATGCTATACTTGCAGCAATCAAGTCAGTGCTGACTCACAGCGACCCCATAGGACAGGGTAGAAGTAGCCCTGTGAGTCTGACACTGTAACTATTTACAGGAGTATAACACCTTCTTGAGAGGAGTGGCTGGTGGTTTTGAACTGCTGACCTTGGAGTTAGCAAAGACTAACCCCTAGGACATCAGGACCCCTTCATGGAAACGAGACAGAAGCAAACATAAACCTGAGAAATATAGGCATTCTGGCTAAACTGGCTTTAAAATGCAGACATCTAATGGTGGTATGGAGGGTCCAGCACTGGGCTGCGCTCTGGTGGTACGGAGGGTCAAGCGCTGGGCTGCCAAACCAAAGGTCAGCAGTTCAAACCCATCGGGGATAGGAGGCTATCTGCTCCCCCAAAGAGTTAGTCTTAGAAACCCTACGGAGCAGTTCCACCCTGTCCTATAGGGCCACAGTGACCCAGAGGCAGTGGGGTTAACGGGTATCTCCAAGTTAACATGCCCCTGAGCCCTCAGCTCGGAAGAGATACCCAGTCTCTTAGCTGCCCCTCCTCCATCCAGTTACTGGGGCAGAAACCCAGCAGTCACCCTGGAATGCTTCCTTCCAGCTTTCTCTCTCCCCACAGGTAACTGACCCACAAGTTCGTGCAAACAAGCATCTCTATTTCTCACCAATCGAACGCCATGATCTTAATCCAAGCCCACATTAGCTCCGCCCCCTTCTATTTCTAAACAACTTTTCATTGTGAATTAGGTGGAGGTTGACAGAGAGGACAGGTTTACATTCAGCGAGCTAGCCTCATTCTGGTTCAGCTCCCCCACTGCAATCCCCTCAATGCAAAGTCTGTCGGTATCCCACTTCCTCTCCGAGTCTGCTGTTTCCGTTCCTCCTCCTGTGCTCCCCCTCTGAACTCAGTCCCTGGGTCAATGCTGCCCTTTCGATCTTAGTGGCTGATCATTCTAATGAGGAGGTGCCTTCAGTTCCAAGTTGAAGGGTAAAGGCCAGCGTCGTGGGGGGCCACTACCAACTCTTGACCGAATCGTGGCCACAGGCTGCCAAATAGTCTCCCAGCTCCCAACCAGCAGTCTGAAGTACATGAATTCATATCACGCCCCAGCGGGAACCGCCGAGTTGTCGGCCACTGTATTCCCCATGCTCTACAAGGTTCTACGGGGACCCTGCTGCACACGCGCATCCCCACCATTCTCCTCCTGCTGGCCAGCCTGAAAGCAGATGCCTTTCAAAGCCGCGCTTCTCACCCTCACCTCTTACTCGCTCGCGGGAGCTCGTCCCCAGATTACGAAGTGTCCAGCTCGTTCTCATCGTCTCTGTCTCTAATAGGATGTCGCTGCCTCCTTTCGGCTCCAAACCAAACTCACTGCCACTGGGACAATGCTGACTCGTGGCGACCCCTGTGGGTTTCTGAGACTGTAACTGTTTACGGGAGTAGAAAATCCGGTCTTTCTCCCAAAGAGCTGCTGGTGGTTTTGAACTGCCGACCGTATGGATGGATGCCCAACTTGGCACCAAGGCCTCATGCTCAGTGACACTCATTGCACTTTGTGTTTTCCCGGGATTTGTCATCCTTTGACATCCTTCTCTTTTCCTGACCCGTCTCACCGACTACCATCGGAGCTCTAGGAGAGCAGGGGGGGCCTTGTTGGTCTTACTGACCCTTGGGTCCACTGCCAGCCACAGAACCTGGTGACAGACAGGACTGGGTGTTTAACGTGAAGGGAGGAATGGGTGCAGTCATCACAATACGCCTGGGCCTGTCATTGAAAGGTGGCTCCACACACCACGAAGCGCTGGGGATGTGGTGGCAAATGCTCGGCTGCTGAAGGAAAGGTTGGGCGGTCTGAACTGCCAGCCACTGCGGGGAGACAGACTGGCAGTCTACCTCCACCAGGATTACAACCTTGGAAACCTGATGGGGCAGCTGGTTCTACTGTGTCCTATAGCGAGGGCTGCTGGCAGCTGGAACCGACTGACTCCAAGGCCACGGGTTTGAGTTTGTAAGTGCCGGCATTTTGCATCTACAGCCTTCGGAACAGTCCTATGAGGATGGGTGCTACCTAGGGCACTTCGCCATGGAAAAGAGGAGACAAGTCATTTGCAGAGGACCATTCTAATTACCTCCATACGCCGCGTAGCCTCTCGGAAATTCTCTCTCTCTCAAGTTAAAATAGCAAAAGTGGGACGCAAGCCTGGGCTTTCTTGGCTTTAAGACCCTTCCGCATTGGAGACAGTTCTTCATGCACCGCCCACACTAAAGCCATCCTCTGTCCCAGTGAGGGGCGCGCGGAAGGGGGTGCTGGGATGGGTGTCAGGCTTCACGGCACACGGTGAAGGGCTCTGCTGCCGCCTGAAGAGTTGGCTGACCCATCTCACCCCCAGTACTGCGGAGGGAAAAGACCTGGAGGTCGCTCCCATGAACAGGTTTCCCAGGAAACTCGGAGGGGGAGGGGCAGTTCTACCCCACCCCTGGGACCACTAAGAGTCAAAATTGACTGGGCAGCACCCAACTGCAGCAACAACGTTATGCAAAGCGAAGAGACGGATGGCCACTGAAAGGGCTTTGTCCCCTGACGTGTCCTGCAGGAATGGACATCTGGTGGCCAGGACATCGGGGAAAGCAGCTTTCCTTTGTACGAGACTGAATGCTTTTTTGGGTGCACTCTCAGACGCGCTGGTTGTTGTTGGGGTAATCTCACAGTCCAGTCTTTAACAAGCAACTAAATAGGTGTTTATGGCTTCTTGCTTCAGAGAGTGAGAACTGAAAGGCAGAATGTGATTCGGAAACTGCCCCGGGTGAGCACGGTACAGAGAAGTCACACAACCTCCCACAGGGTTTAACCACACACACTTCCTTCCTCCCACACGGTGCTGCGCGCCGGGAACCGCGGGCAGACCTGCGCCACCCTCGGCAGGAGGGCTGAACAAAGGTGAGTGGAGGACATGGCACCGGGCTCCGTGCGCACGAAGGAGAGTCTCATTGGAGCTGTGCACGCAGGGCTTCCTGGCAGACCGGCTTATTTTCCGATAACATTGACGGGGGAAGCCAGGGAGGTCCCTTGATTTCCTCTGAGCCTGGGGGACTATGATGGACGAGGTATGATGGAACTGAGGACTGAACCTTCAGCGTGCACAGCCAGCCCAAAACCCGGCTGCAACGACCAAACAGACACACAGGCACGATGATTCTAGGCAAAAGGGCCCATGGTGGCCTTAAGTGGGTCTCTGACACAACACCCTCCAGACACTGATGTCATTTATAGACAGCTTTCCCAGGGCGGACACTACTACCTATATTCAAGTGCTTCTACTTCCACCAGCCCAGAACCACAACATTGCTAGCCTCCACCTAAGCCTTGCTCTGAAATCTTCTATGCTCTCTCTCTCTCTCACACACACGCACACGCAAGGGCTCATGCAACCCCACGGCCTCCCAGAATATCATTCGTTTTCCTCTGCTACCATGGCGGCTCCTCTCCTGGTAGCAACTCATGTCAGCTCTATTCCGCCTCCTGCATCCTCACACCCTCGGCTCTTCTGCGTCGCCCAGCTGCACTGAACGCCACAAGCCGGAAACAGCTTCCAGACCCCACTTCCTTCTGCTTCCTGACCTCTATTGCCTACCTGGCTGTGCTGACCATCTGTGCCTCTTTTCTAGGGCTCGCTGGTTCCTCTGCAGGCACAACTACAAGTTCCTCACAGTCACAAGACGAGGGGAGCCCTTGGTAAAGCCGATAGTGAGCTCATTTTAACTTGCAAGAGGAAGAAAGAAATCAAAGTCTGTGGGTCAAAGAGGCAATGGAGGCACTATTCCATAACCAAAGAGGCCAAACGATCTAGAACTCCTCTCTCAAACACCCCCCCCCCCGAAAACCTCATGACCATCTTGTCGAGGTGATTCCAACCCACGGCGAACCTACAGGGCAGAGCAGAATTGCCTCTGTGAGTTTCCTTCTGCGTGGGAGCAGAAAGCCTCATCTTTCTCCTGTGGAGTGGCTGGGGAGATTGAACTGCTGACTTTGTGGTTAACAGCCGAGCACCTAACTCATTATACCTCCGGGGGCTCCATTAAGCTTTTCTAGCATGAGCTCTAATCCTCTCTTTTTTGGGGATAACTGACTATGACTTTGGCTAAACGTCAACTTCCGGAAAACGAATTTCCCACATGAATGTTGCTGGCAAAATTTACAGTGTTCACGGCAGCCTGTGAGGTAGTGAATAAGGTCCTTGTCCTGATCTTGGTAGCAGTGCACAATAAGACGGGTATCTGAGGCGCAGGTCGCAGGCCACGATGACAAGCAGAAAAGTGAAGTGAAAGGAAAATAGGGTAGGAGGGGAAATGGAAAAGCTTCCCCATTGATGAGAAACATCCCATGACTCTCTGTGCCGTCATCTGACTGGGTGCCGGCACGGCAGTATTTTTTTTAATCATTGTGTCGGGGCTCGTGCACCTCTTATCACAATCCATCCATCCAGCCATTGTGCCAAGCACACTCGTACCTTTGTTTCCATCATCATTCTCAAAACATTTGCTTTCTACTTGAGCTCTTGGTATCAGCTCATTTTCCCCTCCCTCTCTGCCACCCCTCCCTCATGAGTCCTCGATCATTTATACATTAGTATTATTTTGTCATGTCTTACACTGTCTGATGTCTTCCTTCACCCACTTCTCTGTTGTCTGTCCCCACCCCCCCCCCCAAGGGAGGAGGTTATGTGTATATCCCTGTAATCGGTTCCCCCTTTCCACCACACCCTCCCTCCACCCTCCTGGTATCGCCACTGGCCTTAAGGGATCATCGTCCTGGATTCCCTGTGTTTCCAGTGCCTATCTGTACCAGTGTGCATGCTCTGGTCTAGCCAGATTTGTAAAGCAGAATTGGGATCAGGATAGCGGGCGGGGAGGAAGCATTGAAGAACTAGAGGGAAGTTGTATGTTTCATTGTTGCTAGACTGCACCCTGACTGGCTTGTCTTCTCCCCGCGACCCTTCTGTAAGAGGATGTCCAGTTGCCTGCAGATGGGCTTTGGGTCCCCAATCTGCACTCCCCCTTATTTATAATGAAATGATTTTTTGTTCTTTGAAGCCTGATACCTGATCCCTTAGACATCTTGTGATCACACTGGCTGGTGTGCTTCTTCCATGTGGGTTTTGTTGCTTCTAGGCTAGATGGCTGCTTGTTTACTTTCAAGCCTTTAAGACCCTAGACACTGGATTATGATAAGAGTTGTATAAGCCTCTAATAAAACAATTAAAACCCCCCAAACCAAAACCAGAAGATAAAAAAAAAACTAACCAAAAAAACACCCCAGACACTGTATCTTTTGATAACTGGGCACCATTAGCTTTCATCACCGCATTTGCTTATGCACCATTTGTGTTCAGCAATTGTATTGGGAAGGTGAGCACACAATGATATGATTTTTTGTTCTTTGTACCTGATCCCTTCGACACCTTGTGGTCACACAGGCTGGTGTGCTTCTTCCATGTGGGCTTTGTTTCTTCTGGGGTAGATGGCCGCTTGTTAACCTTCAGGCCTTTAAGACCCCAGACAATGCATCTTTTGATAACCAGGCACCATCAGCTTTCATCACCACATTTGCTTATGTACCATTTGTCTTTAGCAATTGTATTGGGAAGGTGAACACACAATGATAAGATTTTTTGTTCTTTGATGCCTGATACCTGATCCCATTGACACCTCATGATCACACAGGCTGGTGTGCTTCTTCCATGTGGGCTTTGTTGCTTCTGAGCTAGATGACTGCTTGTTTACCATGGCAGTATTTCTAAATGACACCTGAAGTGAAATGAAGAACATCACTGCACCTGAGCTGGGAGAGTTTTGGGGGTACAGGTAATGAAACCCGCACAGCAAATGTTAACTAAGCGCTTTTGTGGTCAAGTGATTCCGGGTTAAGGGCATTGATCAGATGAATCTCCGCTTAAGAGGATTTCACTTAAAAGCAACACAAATACGAGGGGGTTTCAGCAAGCTCTCGGAAAGGTTCCACCATCAGTTAATTCCCTTATTTTCACATGAACGTGCGGACACCTTGTTGTATATGGAAACATCATGAACTGGGTATCTAAGTTTATCCTCATGCTGAAGATACTGAAGCCAACCCTGGTTGTGTTGGGATCCGGGTCTTAAAAACGAAGGCTGGTGATCCCTGTGGAGGTCTGCCTCAAGGTAATTTCAACACATCATTTTCCTGCTCTCCCCATCCAGTGCTTATGGAACGGACCAAAGGGCCAAAAGTGGGACCATAAGTCCAGCGCTGGAGGGTAGGGGTGGATCTGGCCCATACCTAAGGGCTGTCCATAATCTTTCTCAGACATAGGCGGGGAGCAAACGGGGTTGCTGAGAAGCCCAGTCAGAGAGGAAGCAATCCTGCAAGGCCGCCCCAAAGCAACGGTGCCTCAGCCCACAGACAACAATTTTGGGGCGAGTGGACACTTAGCTGTGACGTAGAGAGAGGGACCACTGAGCCTGACTCCCAGTGGCAGGGGTCTGTTTCAGCTGGGGATGGGGCATGCTGGACTCCAGAAAGGAATACACAATTCATACTACATGAATGTAACTGTTTCCCAAAAACAAAAACAGAGAACTTCCGTATTACACATGTGAGCACCTGGGCGGCTAACTTCAGAACCATCTGCCCAGGAGCCTTGTGGGTAAAGAAAGGAACATTTCCAAGGATGCTGTCGGCTCTGTCCCATCCGCTCTGTGCGACAGGGAGAGGCGCCCCATTGGGTTTTCTTGGTTGTACTCTTTACGGGAGTGGCTGGCTAGGTCCTGTCTGAGCCTCCCTGTGGGCAGCCAACCTCTTAGGTAGGCAAGTACTTAAAGGTTCTGCCCTGGAGGCCCTGAAGCAAGATCACTTGTGTTTATGAATGGACACCTTTTTTTTTGGCTTTCCCCTTCTGTCAGCTTGTCCAAAGAAACAAAAAAATAAAAATATAAAATATGGTTTAAATGATTTCAGGCAACTGTTAAAACTTTTTTCCTGTTTTGAGCCTGATAGCGTCTCAAAATCTTCCTACAAGATCCTCCACCTTCAGGATGCTCCTTTTACTCCATGGGCTATTCCTGGCCTTTCTTATAATTGGCAGTCACGTGATTTAGGTCAAACTGGGAGGTGGGGTGGGAGGGGGCAGAGGTTGTGGGTTGGCGGCTTTGGAGCGGTGGGGAAATGAGGTTCTCTATACACTTCCCCGTTCCAGAAGCACTTGGCGCGTGCCCGGCTCACCACGCTGCCCTCCCCTTGCAGGGGCGTCGGGAGCATCTACCTGGGGGGCTGAGCAGCTGGAGGACGTCGGGGCGCTCCATGGCCTGCAGGAAGTCGCTCAGCTCTGTGACGGTACAGCCCTTCTCGCCCAGCAACCGCAGTAAGCACAGGCTCGGGCTGCCCTCCGGCTCCAGGACCTTGAGAGAGCACTGTTCCAGGTCCAGGCAGCTGAAATGACATAAGGACCCCCAGTCAGTACCGCCCCTTGCTCCCGATCTCGGCACCGCGCAGGCGCTGCAGGGGACAGCCCTCAGGGGGCTGAAGGTAAAAATCTTTACGTTGTGGATGCGATGGGGCTTTCCTCCTCTCTGTCATTACAGGGGACACAGTGAGAGGGACAGGTGGCAAGCTACCACCTACTTCCCCTCACAACACCCTGTGTCACTGTCCTCCAAGCCCCCGAGGGAATTTCTTCCATTAGTTCCTCGCAGTCTTTTTGTTTATGGTGGAATTCCCATGTTAGAGGAAAACCACACCAGTTACAGGTGCACAGATGCATGCAGATGAAGACAGGTATAAAGAAGAGCGTGCGTATGAGACTCGGGGAGGAGAGGAATGTGCACATGTGCCTTTCTTTCTTCTCGGAACCGTGTGTCCTCCCATACCTTTGGGCCATTCCTGTTAGACCTTTCACCATTCCCCCGAGCTCTATCCGTTATTTCTGATACATTTAGACCACGGTCCGCATATGAATCCACCCTCCTTTCCTTTCAACGCACTTAAGAGTGAGGGGTGCGTGTGTGTAACTATTTTTGTGAAGATTTTAATTTTTATGTGATTGATCTCCTTTTATAGCTCAGACAGGCCTTCTTTAGGTCTTTAGAGGAAAACCTATACATTGTTTCTAGAACAGTCTTCATTTCTCCCTCCCTTTCTTCCTTAATATTAAAACCTTTGATGCATTTGGTGCTTATCTTGATTGAATGATGTGGAGGCTGGCTAGAGATCTGCCGAGCCTGGCTCTTCTTCCTGGTCCATAGGGAGACTACACGTCCCACTTGCAGCTAGAGGTCATTAGTCCCGGGCACTTGGCTGGAAGTGGCACATGCATTTGGCAAGAATCACAGTCCAAGGTCGAGGCACCCCAAAGGCAGAACCACATACCCAATGGAGGAAAGAGATCTGTGTTCCAGCCCTCCTGCCCAGAGCTGTGTGAGCAGGGCGTAGCGGCTTATCTCCTTAAGCCATTTAAAAGGGGGTGGGGGGGTGGTATTTGTTACGGCTGCTGGCATCAATTAATCAGACACGTGTATAGTATGTAATCTGGATGATGAAGATGATGAGGACAACTAGGAGGCTAGGCGGTGTGTTGAGACCACGGCAGAAATACAGTTGGAGGGTTTTAAGCACAGGAGGAACAATAGCTAATTTCATGGCTTCAAATGATCCTTCTGTCTGCTATATCAAGACCAGTCTCAGGCGCAGGGAAGGAGGTTGACAGAGGGGAGATGCCCAGCGGTTACTGGGATCAATGAGGTGAGAGATGGCAGTGGGACAGCAGTGGAAGAGTACAAAATCATCTACCTGCTTTCTATGGTAAGGCAGGGTCCCCCAGCCACCATGCTCACCACTAACCAAAAGCTTGGAGCTGTCCAGAGGTGCCTGGCAGAAAAGTCTGGTGACCTACTTCCAACAAAGCCAGCCCCTGAACATCCTGTGGAGCAGAGTGCCACTCTGACCCCCCCCCCCGGGGTCCCCAGGAGCTGGCACCCACTCATTGGTGACTGGTTTTTATGAGGGGATGGGGTTGCACAAAGTTTGTAGGAAAATTCCGGTCTCTTTTAACTCCACTTTTTCCATGAGCTTTCGGTAGCCCCCTCGTATGGGCTCTCAATACCTACTGAAGGTGCAGCACATAGGAGTCCCTGACCAAGCATAGGTGATGTGAAAAGCAGGCGAGAGAGCGACAGGTAAGTCTCCTAGGGGAAGACAAGCCTATCAGTCATGCAGGAGCCAGGGTGGCACAGTGGCTTAAGTGTTGGGTTGTTAACTGAAAATCAACAGCCTGAGCCCACTGGCCACTCCTTGGAAGAACGACGCCAGTGGTCTGCTACCGTTTAGATGGTCAGGCTCGGAAACCCTGTGGACCAGCTCTCTTCTGTCTGCGTTGGACTGGAATCTTCCGGAAGGCAGTGACAGTCACTCAGAGGAGCCAGCCAATGGGCGTCTGTCTGTATCCGGGGAGCTGATAGTGGAGGTCTGGGATGGGATGTAAATGGGGGTCATCGGCCCCAATAGGTGGACAGCCCACAGACTGAAGGGTGCAGCCTAGAAGATGAGGTGAAGGGGCACACCCACCGAGCTCCGTGCGCTCCAACGTTCAGAGATGGTCGGGATGGGGAGACCTCTGGTGGTCACTGCCCCATGTTCTCATTCCTCTGGCACATGACAAGCTGCTGCGGGCGGGCTTGGAGGGGCTGCCCCTGAGATACAGCAGCATGTGGCGACAATGGTTTTTTCTTGGTCCACGTTCCATAGCCCGTTGCTTTTTCCTTAGTCTATTCTTTAAAGATTTTGCCGACATAAAACTCACATCTCATACATTTCTGGAGGTGAATCATGTTCATAGGAGCTGGGCAACCACCATTACAATCAGGTCCAGGGCATTTCTTCTGCCTCGCACCCGCGGTTATCAGCTCCCCACTTCTTGCCAGCCTCCCCGTCATGTCCCTTTGAATCTCTTGGTCCAGTTGTTGTCCCTATAGGTTTATTTAATCTAAGTCTTAGGTACATTAAAATCAGACCAAAAAAATAGACAATACAAACAAATGGTCCAACAATGACACAGTTAAACTAAGGGAAAACTCAATCGGTAATGAAGCAGAAAATATTAATAACTGGAGCAATTATACGTTGGGACAAGAGGGAGAGAATGACCAGGTGTCACATTTTGCCCTCGTTACATCTGCAGTCATCCACCTACCGTAGACTCTGGTAACAAGGCTTTCCATCTCTGGTCCATAGCCCGAGGGCTTATTCTGCAAAGGGCCCCTGCCAGTGGGTTTTGGGCTTTCACTGTCAGATTTTCATCTCTGATACCATTCCCTCCTCCAGGTCTGGATTTTATTATTTACCATCCCTGGGTCACATGTGCTGGTGTGCTTCTTTCACGTGGACACCTTATTTAGATAGCTGCTTGTTTTAAGACGAGCCTTTACGACCCTGGACACCATCTTTCTGCTAGCTGGGCACCATCTGCTTTCCTCACCACACTTTGCACAGCACCCATATCTTCAGCGATCACCTCATGGGGGAAGGTTTTGGGCAGGTCATAGCCCATTTCTAAGTCAGTGCTTAATGCACCTTTGGCAGCTTTGGAGGCCTCTGGGACGTGCTACCATCCGCCCTTGGGGCTCGGGCGTGCCACACCAGGACAGATTTCCATAGATTGAGCAAGACTCCAAGAAGTTGTGTCTACCTTGCCAGGAAAGGGTGTATACCAGCAGACCAGTCTGGAATGCCATCCGGGATGGGCTGTACCTGGGGCAGACAGTGTCCATGCATGTGGTTGTGAGACACGGAAGTATAGCTAAGGATTTATTGTGAGGTATCAATAGCCAACTGAAAATACTTTAACTTATTTCTACTCCCTGGTGAATAGTTCTGAATGGGCTCCTATGTATATGTGTACATGTGGGAGCATACATATTTTAAAGCTGAATTAATTAGGTAGTTGGAGGAACCAGTCATAATCAACCCGAGAGTCGTAGGTTTGGTTTGAAAAAAGAACATAAAAGAGAAAGAGAAGAGATTCTCAGCCTGCACACCCAGGGCCCCCAATGAAAACAAGTTACAGCCTCATGGGACTTGCTGCCCATTTGGGCTGGATTCTCACAGGATGACCCATGCTCGATACCAAGGAAAAGTGCCCTGCCAGCACCATCTGCGGGCTCGCTGCTCTCCTCCCAGTGCCAACATTTGATGTCAGTGTAAGCCTCACTGCTCACTTCAGAGAATCCCCCCACTTCCAACAGGTCACCGTTTCCAAATCCTGCCATCTCCAGACCCTCAAAGGTTAGCTATTTGGTAACATATGGACCTAGAATAAGGCAATTTGGGATTTTCTCTACTTGCCCAAACGCTTACCGATGTTTTCCCTAGAACAGAAAAAGAAAAGAGCTGCCTGTTTAAGTTTGCACTTCCCCACTCATTGCTTCTCGCTTCTTTAAAGACAAATAGTCCGAAATCATCATTTCTCTTGGCCTCAACCTCAATATCCCTGAAACTTGGGTGTTATAAAGATTCAAATAAACACGGCATGTGAATAGCACACTGGTGTAAACTGAGCACTCAGGAAACGATCCAAAAGCAGTATGGCTGTTAGACATCATCCCTCTATACTGTCAGACGTTATCTGTGACTGCCCCATGACTGTACAGTACTGGTTAACCCTTTGTGAACAGGAGCTAAACAGCTGTCACCATAGGGTCACTGTGGATGGGCATCGCCTCCCCGCCAGTGAGTTTGGTTTTTGTTTTTAATCTTCTGGGCCACCTCCCAAATAACAGACAACCAACAAGGATAATTTTGAAGCAGAGTACCCCCCCCCCGCCTCTCAATTCAGCGGCTACTTATTGAGTGATCGGCTGGGTACTATGTGTAACTATGAGAATACTAAGAGACGGTGCCTGCTCTAAAGTTTACAAAGACCCATACAAATGATTTCAGTACTAGTCTTCCGAGTTAAACCTAGGCTACGGAGTTAGCAACTGAGTTGATTCTGACTCACAGTCACTGTTTACAGGGCAGAGGGCTTCCAAGGCAGTCACTCAGACTGAAGGAAGTAGGGTGCCCTATCTCATTCCTGTGGGGCAGCTGGTGGTTTTCAACCACTGGCTTTTTTTGGTTGGCAGCCGCTGAGTGCTTCACTGCAGTGCCACCAGAGGTCCTGAAGGCACACCACATTCAGAATAATGGGAGAGTAGTTCTCAGTGTGGTCTGCAAGCGCTCACTGGGGTGCTTGATTCCCTGTCATTCACTGATGATCCCAGGAGAGCTCGCTGGAACTTGCAGAGGTACCTGACCTGTGAGCCCGCAGCCAACTGACCGCAGGAGCAGCTGAAAGAACCCAGAGCCTGCCATTATGCCAAGACAATACAGGATGAGGATTTCAAAACTCTCCTAATTCTTTTTGCCTTTGCTTTAGAAACTTTTGTATTGCACACACAGATAGGACTTCTGTTAGTAGGTAGGGTTTTAATGATGGTCACTTTGTTTTCATCTCTAATGCTTACGTTGTCAGAATATATGCAATAGAGAATCCACATAAACAAAACCTTTTGGGGAACCGCAGTCATTCTTAGGCGCTTAACTGAGTGGCCTGCCACCGAAAGTTCAAGGAAAGCAGGGCTAGCCTTTGATGTTCACGTGGAAACATGGTTTGATGCGGGAAGGCGGCAAGCTCCGTGGTGGTCTTTCGCACCGTCCACCCCAATTCCTGCACCCCACATTGCTGATTTCGTCACCTCTCTGCCTGCACTGCTCCCTCCCAAGCTTCCTTAGATCTGCAGGTGTGTGTGTGGATGCCTCTCTGGCCAATCGCCCCATCAATAAATCCATTCTTCCTCGGCAAACTTGCCTTGGTCCGCCGCCTGCGCGTCAGTATCCCCAGGCCCTCTAGGGGCTGCCCCCGCCGCGGTGGTCTACCCATCCACGGAGGCCCCCAACATCTCTCCCCCCTTGGACCCCGCCCAGCTCCTCTCCACCTGTTTCCCCAGCCCGCACCCCCCACCCCCGGCCCGCGCCGTCTCACCTGAGCCGGAGGCGCCCTCGGGTCCCCGCCACCTCGGCCAGCCTCCTCCAGCCCCGGCCCTCGGGCGCCCGGTCCAAGCTCTCGCTGAGCCTCCGCAGCAGCGGCTCCCGCAGGCGGTTGAGGGTCGCGCTGGCCAATGGCGCTGGCGGCGGCCCCGCGGGCGCGGCCAGGGGTGGCTGCGAGGCCGCGGGCGGAGGGGCCTGCAGCGGCTCCCCCCACAGCGACATGACCCGCGCCGGCGGCCCCGGGACAGCCAGGCCGCGGCCTGAGCGCACCTTCCGCCCTCCCAGTAGCAGCCCCAGAGTCGCAGAGGCAGGGCGGAAGGACGAATCGGGCGGCTGCTCGGCGCTCGACGGAGGAAGCTCTGCTCCCAGCCGGCCGCCACAGGTTTTGCCCGGGCGCCCAGCCGGCCTGCTGCAACAGGCAGGCCGAGGGGCGGGCCCTGTGGGGGCGTGGCACAAGGCGGAGCCAGCACTTACGTCTGGCCCTGGGGCGGGGCTCTCGTGAGGGAACTCCACGCCCCGCCCACCAGAGGCTGCCTGCCAGGGAAGCCTAGCCCACGCACTACGCCAGGCGCTCTGGGAGGCGGGGCCTATTGGGGGCGGGGTCAGAGCATTGGGCAGGGGCGGGGCCGGCGCGTTCCGAGAGGTTTCGCCTGGTGCCCTGCGAGCCAGCCGGCCGCGGGGCGGGGCCTGGGCCTGAGCCCGGCCTTAGGGGCGGGGCCGGCCCACTCCCTCCCACGCCGCCCGCAGGTTTGGAGCAGTGGCGCGTGCTTCAAACCTGGGAAGTGGAGCCCTAGTTGAAGCGGAAGGGTCGGGTGTTCGCAGCTGGAGGAGGAAGCGGTGAAGGATCTACGCCCCGGTGATTCTTCTGCTGCGAGGAAGCCTGTGGTGTCGGGGCTTCCCGAGACCGTGGGAGGAGGATTGCTTCACGCCGAGAATCTGCATCCCTGGTCCGGCCGCTGTTCAGAGGCGTCTCCAGCAGACTCCGAACTTGCGTGTGCCCAGCGACGCCCCAGTGCCCGCAGCGGGCAGCCTCAGCACAGGCTTCCTCTTAGTAGGGTTGGATGTGGTATGGCATGGGTAAGGGGAAGTACTAGAGAGAATTGGTCGAAATTGCCCCTAGACTTTTTTGTAAAGCTAGGAAGTAATGCCAATCAGATCCAGGAAATGATTGCTGCCAGCCTGAGACCACCAGATTACCACTCAGCTGCCTTCAAAATCAAAGCATGCCACTTAGAGAGGATGACCCAGAATTCATGGTGTAACAAACCCAGCCTGCCTCAGCTGTCTCTCCCAGTCTTAGCAATATTCAAGTCCAACGTCCCGTTTAAAATGAGGGAAATTTGGGGCAAAAGCATGCAAGTGATTTAAGAGTGACTGGTCAGCCCCCAACCACAGACCTTCCTGCCTCAACTTGTGGTGCCGTTAACTTTTTTTTTTTTTAATCGCCCAGGGCAGCAGGTGCCCTGAGCAAAATTTGGATGTCAATTTTCTTTACCTGTCACCCAGGTGTTTTCGTTGTTGTTTTTGCCCCAGAGGGCCCCCACAACTCTACAGCACATACATATGTGACATCTCTACTCCAGTGCACGTTCAGAACACCGAATGAGGCTCTGAGCCTGACTTTGGATCTGCAAAGATTCCAGCGTTGGATTTGAGTTTCAGGACCTTCAATAAGTTACTTCATTAGGCCCAAACCAAACCAAACCAAACTCACTGCTGCCATTGAGTCGCTTCAGACTCAGGACCCTGTGAGACAGAGTAGAACTGTCCTTTTGAGTTCCTGAGGCTGCAAATTTTGATGGAAAGCCTTTTCTTCCATCAAAGGAGTGGCTAGTGGTTTCAAACTGCTGGCCTTGCAGTTAGCAGCCCAATGTGTAAGCCATTATGCCACCAAGAGATAGTTGTTGCCAGAATGAAAGTAACCGATGTGTGCAAAGCGCTTAACCCAGGAACTGGCACATAGTAAAACTCAGTGAGTCAATTCTGACCCATAATGACCGTACAGGACAGGGTAGAACTGCCTCTGTGGGTTTCTGAGATTCTGGATCTTTACAGGAGCAGAAAGCCTCATCTTTCTCCCGATGAATGGCTGATGATTTTGAACTGCTGACCATGTGATTAGCAGCCCAAAGTGTCACCCAGGTCTCTTTGGCATATAGCAGGTGCTCAATAGATGCTCGCTATCATATTTATATTACCAACCTCAAGCCTTGTTTCAAACTCCATTTGACTTGGCAGATTTCCCCCCGTGACTTATAGTGTCTTTCGGTTTTACCCTCAATCTTTGAACAAATATCTCTGGCCTTCTGTTAGCCGCACGTGCTGGTTATGAATGTCTCATCTTCTGGTGGTTCTTGGACCTTACCCATCAAATTTCAGATTCAATAAACATTTTTCTTTTTGAAGTCTATGGTGTGCAAGATGTTACTGATGGAGCCTCTCATATATGTCACTACCATTGAGTCGGTGCCTACTCAAAATGACCCTATAAGTCAGGGAAGAGCTGCCCTTGTGAATTTTCCAGACTGTAACTCTTTACAGGACTAGAAAGTTCCATCTTTCTCCCTCAGAAGGGGCTGGTGGTTTCGAACCGCCGACCTTGAGGATCCCAACCCAACGTATAACCACTACACCACCAGGACTCCTTGCTCGTAGAGTTATGTTCACATGGGTTATTGTACCATGAACAGTGAAAGAATAGCACCAGAGACATCCTGCAGGATTTATACGCAAGGGAGGGAAAGGAGTTGTATGACCTCAATGGAATAGTTGCCCCTCCCCCACCTCTCTTATCCCATGCCCAGCCCCCTTCCTGACCTCTTTGATTTAGTGGCCTCTTTGAAAATCTCTGCATGGAATCTTCATGGCACTTACAGACACAGGGGCCTCAGCAGGACTGCCCTGTTCTTCTGGGCAGCTGCAGTTGTCCTGCGCTGACAGGGTGCAGCCTCAGTTCTTTTAGAGGGAAGTTGGCGTGTGCTCAAGAGGCGTTTGCAGCTGTGTCAGAGTGGCCTTCCTCATTTGCTCAGTGACCGTCCTGCTCCTGGACTCTTTTCCTGCTGTTCCTAGCTGCCCGTCAGCGTGCCTCCATGCGTGTCAGAGGAGGAGGGTGCTGAAGAGGGGATTCTAAGCCGTGGATTTTCAGAAGCAGCTTGCCAGGCATTGCTTCTGAGATGCCCCTGGGTGGGGTTGGTCCTCCAACCTCCAGCCAAACCTGTGGAACGTTTGCTCTCAAAGTCTCCATATTAGTCCTGGGAAAACCCACTACTGTCAGTCGGTTCTGACTCGCCGTAGAGCAGAGGGAAACGCTGCCTGGCCCTGCGCCCTCCACATGATTGGTCAGCTTGAGCTCACTTGGCGGCCACTGGGTCAGGGAGGCCACTCGTCAAGGGCAGGGGACAGCCTGATAAGCACTTGTTTAGTTTCCTTTCTGAGCTCAGCCATCACCTTTCTATAAAGGTAAGAGGAGAAATGAGGGGGATATGTGACTTTTAAACGCTATTTTGTAAGTGTCTGCTCTCCTGGGATAGTACTCTCTGGAATCCTTCCTCATTCCGTAGACGTGACATTGGATTTGGAGAACAAAGGCGATTTGTAGGAACCTTGTGCATGGTTTCATTCTTTGAAAAATCCATTGAGCGAATCTCTGAAACACAGCTCTGGAAACTGACTCACAGGTTACGTTTGTCCTTTATACAATTGGACTGTAGACAGTAGTCATATGGAACATTCCCAAACATAGTGTTTCAGCCCACGAGCCACCCTGCAGGTCTTTGGATTTGTGCCCAAGGGAGGGAAAGGAGTTGCGTGGCATAATGGCATCGTTGCCCCACCCCTGGCCATCTCTTACCCCATGCCCAGCCCTTCGTGACCTCTCTGACTCAGTCCCTGGGCTGGGCTCCCTCAGCCCACCCTAGACACAAAGCTCTCCACACCCACTTGCAGCCGTCTCCCGAAAGACTCTCCAAAATCATTACCATTGAGCTAGTTCCAATTCATAGCGACCCTATAGGACAAAGGAACAGGCCCTATGGGTTTCCTAGGCTGTAACTCTTTATGTAAGTAGAAAGCCCCATCTTCCTCCCTTGGAGTGGCTGGGGGTTTTGAACTGCTGACCTTGTAGTCAGCAGCCCGATATGAAAGGTACTATGCCATCAGGGTTCTCTCCCAAATAATTAGGGGGAGGGATTCCCCATTTTGATTTCAACCTGGGGACAGCTAAGCAACATTCTACATCCTTCCTTCAAGATGATCCCGACATAAATACTTGACCCTGGCCATGGTGGAAACGACATTTACTCATTTAAATTCTTATTTATTCAATCATTTATTTATTGGGTGGCACTCTGGTTAAGGACAAAACTGCTAACCGGAAGGTCAGCAGTTCAAACACCCAGTCACAAGTGAACAGTGTGGCAGCCAGCTTTTGTAGACATTTACAGCCTTGGAAACATGGCGGGGCAGTTCTCTTTCCTAGGTTGCTATGAGTCCGAATCCACTCTATAGCAACAGGTTTGCTTGTTTGTTTTTTGATTGTATGCCAGGCTTTGTGTCAAATACCGTGAAAGAAGAACTTTTCAAAGAAAAAGTAAGAGCGTAGCTTCCAATCACAATGTCATGGGCAGGTGTCCAAGCTTTTCTTTAACTCTTTCATTCCAGAGGGAACCAGACTGGTACTGCAAGCAGTTCAAAGAATCCATAGACCAGATGAAGTTAAAAGCCATCAAAGACTTAAAGTGAATTTGTTCACTGGCTACAAAACTGGCTTCTTCCGAGGTGGAGGAGGGTAGGTAATTAAACTTCTGCTAAACCAGAAGTTATCAATGTGCAAACAGGGATCATTGGTGGTATTATCAGTCTTCTATAGATCGGCCTCTATCTCTGCAGAGGTGTAAAATAGTGTCTTCAAAGATCACTGGAGATGTCCAGTTGAATGAGCGAATGAAGAAGCCTACTACGTTGCAACCGTTGCTTTTTTCTCCCCCCACCCCCTTTTCTTCTCACCGCATTGACTGAGTCCAGTCTCTTGGGAAGGAAAGGGTGGGACAGTGCTATGCTGGAGGCTAGAGGGGAGGCTAAGGCTTTCACTTTATGGAGTTCCCAGTCTGTTCTTGAAATGCCGCCAATGAGACAGCATTCAGTCCTCCCACAGCGCTCTCGTGGGAGAACGACTGCGCAGGCGCTGGGCTGCTAACTGCAGGGACCGCAGTTCAGACTCACCGTGGCCTCTGCAAGAGGAAGGGGGGAGGTTTCTACTCCCATCAAGAGCTAAGTCTCAAGACCCACAGGGCCAGTTCTACTCTGTCCCACAGGGTCACTATGAGTTGGAATTGATTCGATGCACTGAGTTTGATGTTTTGGTGTCATTCTCTTAAAAACTCTCTTCTGATCTCCAGCACTTGGCCCTCTCATTCCTTCAAGGAAGGATTAAAAAGTCAGATCATCACTTTGCTGCGACCTGCTTTGCCGACCCTGCAGTTGGTTGGGTTTCTATGGCTTTAAAAGTACAGATTTCAATGTTAAATGCCTTGAAAGAAGCCAGCGGGGTGTAGTGGGTTGTACCTTGGGGCTGATACCTGCAAAGTCAGTCATTCAAAACCATCACCTGCTACTTGGGAGAAAGATAAGCTTTTGTATTCTCATAAGAAGTTCCAGTCTTGGAAACCCATAGGGGCAGTTCTACCCTTGTCCCTTAGGGTCGCTGTGAGTCAGAATTGACTCAGTGGCAGGAAGGTTTTTGGGGTTTGTTGTTACATTTATCTTCCTCGCCTTGCCGTTTTTCTCGAGTTCATTGATCACCACAACTTTGTAGATCTGAAAGCTCACACATTCTCCACATCACTTTTAACAATGACTCTTGGAAAGTAGTCCTTCCTTAAGTTCCATTTCCAACGATTACGTGAGCTTGCAGGCTGACCAAATGAAGCAGGGTATTTTCAGCCCATCAAGATATATAGAAATATGGGACCAGGAAGAAGAGGATAAAATTCTTTCACTCTCTCTTCTTAAACTTAGACTTTTTTTTTTTTGGCATTTTAAACTATATCTGCACCATAGCAACTGGGCAGCAAGCATTTGGTGAGCTAGCAATTAGGTAGCCTTGTTCTCGCTCATAACGACAGAGTAGCATGGCCCTGTGCATTTCCAAGACTATTACTCTTCACAGGAGTGGAAAGTCAAGGCACCAAGTGAAGTCGCCCTGTGTCATAATTGACTTGATGGCAGGCGTATTTTTGTTTGTTTTTGCTTTGTTTCGTTTTTGATCTCAGGTGTCTAGGTAAGCTGGGCCTCAGTGTACAAACACTAGCCTTCCGAAACAACTCCAGAGAAGATACCAAGTATTTGAACTCTACAGTCATTTTGAGGAATTCCCAAACGCAGTACTCATCTGGTGGGTTTTACACTGTAAAGTTACACTATAAGTGGTGAAATTGAAGACATTTCATCTAAATGTGCTATTTTTCCTAAAATAAAAAAGATGTTTTAAAAAGAAGAGAAAATTGAGAAGCCGTGGCAGCTAGTTAATTTAAACTGAGATTGAAAGATGAACACAACACACATACACACAAAATCCTATAAGGTACAGATAGCTTGGCACAGCGAAGAAAAAATTTTAGACATGGAAGACTAACTGTCATCAACAGGGACGTAGTCATGCATTGCCACCTTTCCCCTCCCAAGACACCCAAATTACATTAGCTCTCTAATCTCCAGAGGGTAGAGGTTAAAGCCATTTCATGATTCAAAAGCACATGCAGTTGTCACTAGCCAATTTTAGATGGGTTTCCTTAGCCCCTCTCACCTAAAGACATTCCATCCCCTTTCGCTATCCCCTTCTCCTCCCCTCGTTCCCATGCCACCCCCAGCCCTAAGCAACCACTGGTCTCCTTTCCACCGTTATTAGATCTGCCCTCTCAGAAACATGGCGCCATGCGATGGGAGACTCTTGGTGTCAGGCTCAGTGCACTTGGTTCTTCCACAGCATCGTGGGTGTCAGCTGCATTCTCTTCCATGGACTACGTGGAACACATTTTGTTTGATCGGTGTAGGAGTGAAAGGCTACTTGGGTGGTTTCTACTTCCTGGTCCTCTGAAGAGTACAGCTATACACATCTGTTTTCGTGTCTCTTGTGTGCTTGGAATCGCTGGTGAGTCTGTGTTGAACCATCAGTCGAGCTTCGATTCATTAACACGCTTCAGAAGACATCTGGGAGAAAGACTACCCCTAGACCAGGCGTCATCAAACGATGGCCCGTGGGCCACATGCGGCCCTCCGAGGACATTTATCCGGCCCGCCAGGTGTTTTTGCCCCGTTTGTTTTCTTCAAAATAAGATATGTTCAGTGTGCATAGGAATTTGTTCATAGTTTGTTTTTTTTTTAAAACTATATTCTGGCTCCAACGGGTCTGAGGGACGGTGAACTGGCCCCCTGTTTAAAAAGTTTGAGGACCCCTGCCCTAGAATATTGAGTACAGGTGAAGGCCAAAAAACGCTGAGCCCGTCCCATTCTGATGCACACAGGTCCTGCGATCGCAGTGCAGGATGAAAGAACGTGGACTCTAAGCTTTGACTGCAGACTTTTGGTTTCACCCTGTCACATTTCCTCCCTTTGTGGTGAGCCACTTGGGAGGGGATTTCCGGAGATTCGGGCCCTAGAGTTTGTTTCCCAAAATATTTTGTAGGTTTGTTTTTTTCTTTCTTTCGGTGCCTTGCCTGCACTCTTAACACTTTGGTCTCAAAGCACTAACCTGCCTTGTAAACACAGTCACATGATCACAGTTTGGCTCAGTGGTGAGGGAGTTGTGCTTCCACCAGGAGCTACTTTCTAATAAGAAAGGGAAGCTCTCAAACTCTTACCTTTTTCTCTTCCCTAATCACATGTTGGGTCTCCAGGCACAAAACACAATGCGACAGAATGTCTCTGAGAATCCATTGTCGTTTAGAGCCATGGCTTCGGAGGTCAGGGAGACGTCCGCACAGCCTGTCGAAAGCTCTGGAAGTTGGTTTGGTATTCCTGATGCAGGGTATTGTTGCGGAGGCAATCCAGCTGTGGGTACCTTGGATGAATCCTCGCTATCTCTTCACGGCAGTGCCCCAGGCCTTCTCCCAAGTTCTGGGACAACCCCTTAGTTCCTTCATTCTGTCCCTTCATTCCTGTCAAGGGCGTGGTGGCCTCAGCAACGTGCTGCTAACCAGAAGGATCATGGTTAGAATTCATCCATCCCTCATGGGGGAAAGATGAGGCCGTCTGCTCCTATAGAGATGTAACGTCTCAGAAACCCAAAGAGGCAGTTCTGCTTTGTCCAAGAGGGTCACTATGAGTTAGAACAGACTGGAAGGTGGTGAGTTCGGAGTTTTGTTAGACTAGAGAGAGAGCTGTTTTCTCCTTATCTTTCTTCCCAGTCTTGGCTCTGGGGAAGGCTTTCTCTCACTGGGTAGGGGGAGATCCTTGTCTTCTTTCAGTTGCCCAATATTCCTTGACTCCTTGGTGGCCTGTTTCTGGGCAGCTTCTTATAAATCAGCAGGGATTAAGTTTAGGATACATCTGACACGGGGATGGCCTCAGTCGCATGACTAAGAAAACCCTATTTCCAGACAGGATTACAGCCACGTGTATAAAACCCCACTGCCATCGAGCTGGTTGTGGCTCCTGGTCACCCGATAAAACCAACCCCCCAAATCACTGTCCTCGGGTCCCTTCTGATTCATAGCAGCCCTCTGGGGCAGAGGAGACGGGCTTCCGTGAGTTTTCGAGATGGCAGCTCTTCTTGGGAGTGGAAAGCCTCATTGTTCTTTCAAGGAGTGGTTTTGAACTACTGACATGGTGATTAGCAGCAGAACCCAACTGCACCACCAGGGCTCTGGCCGTGACCCTATAGGATGGAGTAAACAAAACAAACAAACAAACTCACTGACACCAACTTGATTCTTACCCATAATCCTGTAAGACACAGTAGAACTGCCCTTGTGGGTTGCTGGGACTGTAACTCTTTAGGGGAGTAGAAAGCCTCCTCTTTCTCCGGCAGAGCAGCTCGTGCTTTTGAACCTCCGGCTTTTCGGTTAGCAGCCAGCAGGTAATGCACTACACTCCCAGTGCTCTTTAGAGTAGCGCTATTTTGCACCCTCTTTCCCCCCTCCCCCTAACCCCGACACACACCAAAAAAAGCACACAAACAAAAAACAACTTAATGTTTGTCCTAGCAATTCCATTTCTGGGAAAATATCAGAGCAATACGAAGGCTCCTCTGGAAAGATGCCGGGATAACAGCATGGAAGCGGTTATTTGTTTCGGCAGGAGAGGGGCCGCATGACATAAGAGGGGGAATTTCGTGGGAAGAATAAAAAGTCATATACTTTCTTAGCCAAGCTAAAATAAACTTTCCATCAAGAGCCCATATTTGATACCCGACATGTATTCTTCTATTTATGGCTAAAAGGCCTAACTGGGGCAAGAACCATTACTTGATGAGTTAGTTCTAAGGTTGCAGAGTGATTTCAGGTTTCCTGCAGGACTGACGTTAATTTTTACATGAATTCACTCCTTTGACTCCCTCTCCATAACCCCACACTTTCCTGTTTTCAGATGAAGCATTTATCGGTCCCACATCAGGGACTGACTCCCTAACACGCAGGGCTCAGTGCAGAGCAAGAATTCGGAGCCCCTTCTTGATGAAAGTATCATGGATTCGGAGGCAGCAAGAGCATCCTATTAGACCAAGCATGGCCTTTCTAAGTTTTACCATATGGGGAAAAGTTAATACGAGGAAATTCACAGTGTTTGTAGGGTTGGGGACATTTTGCTTGCAGTGAAAGGGAAACAGGGAAACAAGGATGTCAGAGCCTGGGGTCCCACCAGTGATTTCATGCTCAATATGAAGGATTCTCTGGCGATCAGGAATGAACCTCTTTCAACGGTGCCATTTTCAGCAGGTAGCTAAATGATTCTCCGGTCCCCACCCACCAGGTCTCTGCCTTTCTCAGACTCTGTACTCCAGGCTAAACTGACACCACTAAATAAGGTAACTGAGAAGGACCTGGCAATTCTATATCTTTAAGAAAGGAAGAGATCCTCTCTTCTCTTTTTAGAATGGAAGTGTAATGAAAACAACAACAAGAACAGAAATCTAAGACGTATCTAGGATGTGGCTCGGCAGATGTACCTAGATAAGACAAGTCCCTTATCAACGAGCCAGTTCTGACTCATGGCAATCTGTGTGTCAGAGTTGAGCAGTGGCTGAATTTTCTGAGGTAGATAGCTAGGTGATAGCTGGGGGAGTCATATCCCAGTGGGCTGGGAAGGCTTAGATTAGACAAACAAACAAAAAGCACACTCAAAAACGAAGACTCAGAAGTGAAATGGGTGTGAAAAATGCTTATGTAGACCACAGGCACGTTAGTTGGTAGTTGAGAATATCACTCTCCGTTGCAGCTTTTCAGGTGTGAATGAGAGTCTGACCCTGGAATGGGGTTGGTTCTCTTTCTGCTTTCATGAGGGCAGGTTTGGATCGCTGATGGGATAGAGGGAGGTGGAGGATAAAGAGTGAGGAGGGCATGTTCTTTAGGATGTAGCCAATAGCTCGTTTATTGGGGGAGGGGGGGAGGGGCAGGCAGCCCAGAATACAGCCACATGCATATCTTACACCAAGAAAGAGTTCTGTTCCCAGGCATTTTGATCAAAGATCCTATAGAAAATTTCTGATCAAAAGGAGGGACATGCAGAATAGACACGCGAGGCTTTGTGTGTGTGTGTGTGTGTGTGTGTGTGTCTGTGTTGCCATTGAGATGGGATGAACCCTGAGAACAATTGCCCTGGGATCATCTTCTTTAAACCATATGCCCCACCATAAAAAAAAAATTCCCTGAAGTCTTCATAAAACTAAAAATAGCTTAATTAGTAAAGAATATCTGCCACGAGCATCGTACCCTTCCAAGATCTGGTTCGTGGGCCCTTAAGCGCCTTGACATTGAATCAAGAAGGCTGAAGAAGAATCGATGCATTTGAATCATGGTGCTGGCGAAGGGTGTTGAGAGCTGAAAGGACAGACTCACCTGTCTTGGGAGAAGTCTGGCCAGAGTGCTCCTTGGAGGCAAGGATGGCGAAACTTTGTCTGAAATACTTTGGACATGTGGTCAGGAGAGACCAGTCCCTGGAGAAGGACATTGTGCTGGTTAATTGGAGGAGCTGCGAAAAAAGAGGATCAGAATACTTGATGGCACCTACCGAGCACACTCACAGGCTCCGTTTCAGATCTAGGATCGAATTGACAACAGCACCTAAGAGAGGAGCGAGGAAACCTCAGGGACAGCGAGTTGATGTCCACGAGGAAGGAACTATTCAGAAAAGGAGGTGAGAATGGTTGGTGACCAAAGTCACTGAACTAACTGTACATTGGAGCTGGCTGAATCGGTTTATGTTCTGAGGTGTGTATTCTCAACACAACAACAAAACAAAGACAAATTATACTGCAAGAAAGGGGAATGACACATGAGGGAGGGGGGAGCGGGGAGGGAGGGGGGAAAAAGAGGACCTGATGCAAAGGGCTTAAGTGGAGAGCAAATGCTTTGAGAATGATTGGGGCAGGGAATGTGCGGGTGTGCTTTATACAATGATGTATGTATATGTATGGACTGTGATAAGAGTTGTATGAGCCCCTAATAAAGTGTTTAAAAAAAAAAAAGAAAGGGGAATGGAAGGGAGGGAGGAAGGAAAAGGATATAGCTACATGGAGCTTGGACAGGACTTCAGAGTCTAAGAAAACGAGGGGGACTAGCTGGACCTGTCTAGATTACAGCTTTCAAAGCTGTGTGTCGTGGGATTTGGCTGTAGGACAGGAACTCATCCTTTTACGGCTGATTCAACAAACAGACAGGAGTGTTGAATCTCTTACTTGGTTCCATACCTATAAAAGTAAATGGTCCAAGCAAGCAGAAATACGTTTAGCAAAAACTTCTGCTTTTAAAACCTCAATAAGCTTCACTGTGCCCTGCTAGTCCCACAGAATCGTGGCACTCAATTTTCCCCACTTCCCAACAGCAGGCAACTGTCGGTGAAAGAGTGAAATTCAGGGACTCTGTCGCCTGATCCTTGCAGAGCACAGAGATCCCGGGAGCACTCTTCTCCCTGGGCCTTTCCCGTTGGCTGGAGGGCAGGCTCCTGTGCCGCCTGGTTACATAAGGGAGCAGCAGAGGAGCACAGTCTGTGAGCAAGAGTTACATGAGATGGCTGGGGATAAATCTTGTCTTAGGCGTTTGGCGCGCTGGGCAAGTGTCACGAGGGATATCATGTTCAGGAGGATTTGTGCACTAGGTATCCGCTGCCCAAGCTCATGAAATCAGAAATAATTGTTCAAAGGCACAGAGTCACCAAGCAGGTCGTGTGCTTTTTAATGTGACTCAAGGACAGAGGTCTGAACAAGGGTCCCCCAGAGTCCTTGGAGCCCAGTGGTGATGTAGGGGGGCTTAGAATGCACCAGCCACCTGACAGGAGAAAGAAATGACAGCTTGCTGCTGTAAAGGTGATCGCGTTGGAAAGCCTATGGGCAATTCCCTCCGTTTGAGCAGTGGCCCACCTCCTCTGTGTCTGTGGTCTAACCAAGTTCTAGCAACGTTCAAAAATGCTGGGATGTACCAGATGTCATCAGACGGAGTCAACTCAACAGCTTCCTGCACGCCAGCGTGCCTCCCGTCTCTTGTAGACCAAGTGCTTGCACTGTGGAGTCCATATGGAACCTATAATGCACATGGTTTGATGATGAGAAATGCCCGTGTCCCTGGCTTAGGCAGGCACTGTACCCCAGGTTTGGGCACACTTCATGAAAAGTCTTTGTTTTCCTCAAGCTGCCCTTCAAAATCTTGCATTCTACGCTTTTCCTTTTAATTTAGCTGCCCACGTTCAAGAGCAGGGTCTCCTCTGACATCCACTTTGGCCTTTTCTTTCTTGTCTTTTTAATGGCTTTTGTGCTTTTCTTCATGAATGATGTCCTGGACGTCATCCCACAGCTCGTCTGGTCATTCGTGCTCAATACATCATTTCTTCCCCCCCCCCCCTTGAGTTGATCTCTAAATTCAGGTGGGATGTGCTCCATGTTACAGTTTAGCTCCCATCAACGTTGTTTTCTCCAGCCTCAGTTGCCTGTGAGCAACTGATGATTTGTTTTGCATTCCAGATCTAGTTCTGACTAATGATATCGTGCTTCTTCATCAACTTTTCAACAGAGGTAATCTATTTGATTCCTGCATATCCTATCTGTATGTATAGCTATCGCTTATGTGGTTGGAAAATGATATTTGCAATGAATAAGTTGTCGGTCTTTTGGAATTCCATCATGGAATCTCCAGCAGGCATGATTTCTATTCTGAAGGCCATATTGCCCAGCCACTGGCCCTTCTTTGTACCCAACTTTCACCCTGGAATCACCAGTAAGCATCAATGCAACTTAATTGCATGCTTGATGAATTTCAGCATCAAATTGACAACAATATTAAATTTCTCCATCTTTGGCATTAGTGGTTGGTGTGTACATTGGAATAACGGTCATGTTAACTGATGTTCATTGTATGTATGGATATTATCCTATCCCCAACAGCATTGTACTTCAGGATGGTTCTTGAAGGTGATCCCATTCCGCTTCAGTGTGCCATTCCTGGCATAGTAAGCCACGTGACTGTCGACTCAAAACAGCCAATGCCATTCCATTTCAGCTAAAAAATGCCTAACGTATAAACGTCCATGCATTCATTCTAGATGACTTCCAGCTTTCCTAGATTCATATCTCATACATTCCAATCCTGATGCTTCATGGATGTTTGCAGCTATCTCTTTTCATGTGGAGGCATGCTGCAACAGTAAGCACAGGTCCTGGAAGCATGACTTCATCCATGTCACTAAGGCCATCTCTACTTTGAGGAGGCAGCTCATCTTCAGTCATAGTTTGAGTGCTTTACTGTTACAGTTAAGGTTCTCACTGGCAACATTGTCTCTGAAGTAGAACTTCAGGTCCTCCTCCGTAGTCTGTCTTACAAGCTCCCATAAATGCTGCCCACCATGGGAAACCGTGCTGGTATTTGAAATACCAATGCCTCCAGCACCACACCAACAGGCTGGTCATCACAGTATGCCAACCTGACAGTCAAGTGCTGGCTAGCATCCGTAACTGCCCACTAGACTCCTTTTCTACTCAGATTCTCATAGTTAGTTAGAGATTACATGATTGAATTGTAATCTGGTCTCAGCATTTAAGTAATTGTGGTTTGAAGTAGCTGAAATACATAGCATGTTGGAGATATGATGTATTCATTATTTCTATAAGGTAACCTATGAACCTAAGTATCAATGGTAATTTTGATACTCTGGGAGACAAATGAATTCCAAATTCCAAACTATATCCATATGCTTGAAAAATAAAACCCCTCTGGGTGATGTCAATCTATAGGAGGTGGTGTTTTTGATAGTTATTTTGCAAATAATCTTACAATCCATCTTTTCAGAAAGAATTGTATAGAGTTTGTTTATCTGGCATGAAAAGCATCATGGGAGGGCAGAATCTTACTGATGTTTACATTTCTTTCTCTTCTGCACCTGAGTAAGGAAATGGCTGTCTATTGCCTAACAGGAGAGCCTATGAACTGATCGAAGCTTGAAAATGCAGGACTTGGGTCAGGCTCCTAACCTTTTACCTTTGAACTATCGACTCACGGTGACCCCTGTGCGTCAGTGCAGGACTGAGCCTCAGAAAGGTTTCAATGACTGCTTATAGGAACTAAATCGCCAGGCCTACTTTTTTCCGAGGCAGTTCTGGGTGATTGGTCTCAGACACCGACCTTTTGGTTCACAGGTGAACCTGGTCGTGGTTTGTACCCCCAGGGATGCTGGGTAGCTGGGTCAGCTCTACATGCTCAGGGAATCGTGTCCAGGAACAACTCCCAGCAGCAGGAGTGGCCTGCTTGCTTCAGTCTTGACCAGAGGTCCAGGGCAGAACTTTGGATCTGACGTGTGATTGGTACTAAGCCTGAGGCTGGACTGTGAAGGCATTACATCACGTGTACCATGCTGCGTGACCATGCTGCGTGAGCGTTTAAGCGCCCTCAGTGTCAGGAAGTGAAAATGAACGGGAGAGCCCCTCCTGTACCAATGCGTGTCAGGAGGAGGGATGGGACCCGATGGCCGCTTGGAGCATGGTGCAGTTTGCTCTGGGTGTTGCTGACGAGTTAGAAAGTGGCTAGATCCGTCTGCCCAGCAGACCAGGGTCGCTGGTGGACCCAGCAGCACAGGCTCATTCACGAAGCCAGAAAGGCATGGCTGGGATTTTGGAAAGCCTAAGAGGTTTTTCAGAGATGCAATGAAACAAATACCAGATAGAGAAGGCCTTTCGAACGCTCCTCCTAAGAATGAGGTTGATGCCCACTGACACAAAAGGTTCTCCCCCCTTTTCCTAAAGTGGGGTAAGTGTGGGGCTGCTTGCTGTTAGGTGGGTGGTTCCAACCCACCAGCAGCTGCGGGGGAGAAAGCTGAGGCTGCCTGTTCCCGTAAAGATGGGCCGTCTCAGAAACGCCTCCAGAGGATTATGTGAGTCCAAATTGATGGCAGTAGACCCCCCTCCCCCTTTTGGGGGGCCTACAGCTTCAGAATACTCAAGATGAATCGAATACACTTTCTTAGATTTCCATAGTACATTACCTGGAGTGGTGTTAAACATCTGCGTGTCTTTGCGACACAAGCTCACGTGTTCGTGGATGCTCCTGTTGCGGTGGTAGGGGACTGTGGAGGTGATTTGGAATACAGTGGCCTTCCGCACGAGAGTCAAGCTCAGGTTTCCTAGGTGGGAATCTTTCCAGAAGCAGTGGGTGCCTCTCATCGACCTTTCACTTCGCCATTGACTGCTTGACCACTGAGCCACCAGGCCTCCTGAACCCACCGCCATCGAGCTGATTTTGAACTCACAGCAGCCGGGGAGGTGTCCTGGTAACCCACTGGGTTCTGCATTGGCTGCTAACCAGAAGGTCCCCGGTTCGAACCCACGAGCTGTTTACTCGGGGGGGGGGGGGGGGGGGAGAGATGACGCTGCTGCTCCTGTGAAGATGTACAGCTTCAGTTAGTTCTGTCCTATAGGGTCACCGTGAGGGACACAAAGATGTATTTTCCTTTCCCCCTGCAACGACTCGATCCCTCTATCCTTCTCTTGGAGTTCTCTCTCTCTCTCTCTCTTTATTTTTTAAAGGTCATTTTATTGGGGGCTCTTATAGATTTAATAAATTTCCATATATCAATTGTATCAAGCATATTTGTACATATGTTGCCATCATAATTTTATAAGCATTTACATTCTGTTGAGCCCTTGGTATCAGCTCCTCTTTTTACCCTCCCTCTCGCCCTCATGACCCCTCGATACACGATAAATGATTATCATTTCCATATCTTACACTGCCTGCTGTCTCCCTTCCCCCACAGTTTCTCCCCCCTCTTGGGCTAACTTTGGCAAATTCAGAATAGCCTCCTTGTCCAGGGGAGTTTACTTTCAAAGTGCTGGTTCCTGCTTTCCTTCCATCTTTGTTCCTTAAAACCCAAGATGGAAACAGAAGCTCGATGGCTGCAGGCTAATGAGGTGGGTAATAAATGAACATGGTAGATGCGTTATGGAAAATAAATGAACGAAAATCCCCACAAAACCCCAAACAACAACAACATCTCTCCAAGGAAAACAAAGACATGTCTGTTCCTTGGACTTATTTTCCTAGGAAAAGAAGGGGAGGAATTGATCTTTCAGCCCACGTCCACAGGAGAGCCCACGGTTCCACACAAGAACCCCAGGCAACTGTTTCATAGCCCTGCTGCGCTGATGCAGGTGCTGTATGGGGACCCCGGCTCACGTTGGCATTTATCTGCCCCTCCTGTGGGTGAAGGCTCCGCGGGGTCTTTATCCTCACACCGTCCTCTCCGCATCCCCAGCCTGCCCTCCCCTCCTGCCTGGAAAGGGACCCCTTCCTGGGAAGAGGCCCCCAGCGCTCAGGAGAACCCACTCATGCCCACCGCCAAAGACTCGCTGTGGGTGATTTCTGATGTGTTCCACGCTGTGTCTTTCCCCTCCTCGCCCGCCCCCCCCTCAACGGTCATCACCTCAGAGCCTCTCGGTTCTCACCTTTCCTTCTATACGGTGACGACAAATGCGAACTGCTTCATTGCCATCACTAGGGGGGTGGCCAGCACATACCAAGGGTCATGGTGCATCCGCTGTGCTGTGTGGGGAACAAGCGTGGGCATGGACAGTTACGTCCTCCGCAGAGTCACCCCTCGGAGCCGCTCCTCCCAGCAGCCGCCGGGATTCTGGAAAGAGGTTTCTTTCTATGTTTGTGGGGAGGTACAGAAGTGGCAGAAGGGCAGCTCTGGAATGTCTATCTTCTTTCTTGGATTTGGACACATTTGATGAATGAGAGGCCCATGTAAAAATCTACTGTGCCAACAAGAACCATCTCTGGCCACCTGAAGGCATAGGACCCGTGGCAGAGTCCTCTGTGGGTCTCTTGGGGTCTC